>NC_056732.1:1761375284-1761405284 GCF_019279795.1 Protopterus annectens
GTCTTTCTGTCTGTGCAGGTCTATATGGGTTAGGGTTAGAGAAAGGGTTAGTAAGGGTTAAGTAAAGAGATAGATCTAGAGTGGCAGTGTGTGCATGTGTATGTGTGTGTGCCAGTGTTTGCAGGGCATAGTTTTAGTTTGTGTTTTTATGTGTGTGCCAATGTTTGCATGGGATATTTTTAGTTTGTGATTTTATGTGTGTGCCAATGTTTGCAGGGGATAGTTTTAGTTTGTGTTTTTATGTGTGTGCCAATGTTTGCAGGGGATAGTTTTAGTGTGTGTTTATACATGTGTGCGGGAGGGTATGTGGGTTAGGGTTAGAGTAAGGGTTAAGTAAGGGACTAGATGTGGTTCGATAAGTGTTGGAGCGTGTGTGTGTGTGTGTGTGTGTGTGTGTGTGTGTGTGTGTGTGTGTGTGTGTGTGTGTGTGTGTGTGTGTGTGTGTGTGTGTGTCTAAGCCTGTAGTGGTAGTGTTACAAAAAGTTTTTTTTCTCTTAAGGGAAAGTTTACGCTTAGGCTTAGGATTAGGGTTAGGGTTATGGTTAAAACAGATTACCGAGGTGTTATATGAGATGGACAAGTGACAGGAATCCATATAGCTAGATAGATAGAGAGAAAAAGACAGATTGATAGATGCGTATGGGTTCCTTTAAAGTCATCAAACAGTGTTTTCATTGACAGCTGTTCTGCCAACTCTATTTGGTTGACAGAACAGATGGTCAGCATTGTTGGTATGAGTTCAACATATTGCTGGGGATGGGAATTATGCCTTTCAGTGGCACTGTGCAATCCTAGTGTTGGAATATTTAAGTAGCAGTGGGTAGGGTACAACCCCAGTGCAAATTTTATTTTATTTAATTTATTCAGTTATGTGCTTTGTTTCAGTTATTTGAGTTGTGATTATTTTATTTATTTATTTAATTTGTCAAGTGGTTGTGTGTTAACTAAAGGGGAGTCAAATATTTTCCATAATCCATATATACGAGTATATCACAAAACAACAAAACCTCCCTACATTAACTAAAATTACATTGAACAAATTACATGGATGGAATGTTGTGTCTTTTGGCTTTTCCCGGTTAGGGGTCGCCACAGCGGAACTCCAGTCCGCTAATGATTGGCAGTAGATGTTTACGTGCTGAGTTGCCAGCCCTGACACACAACCTTCAACGAAGGTACGCCCATTCATGCATGTCTCCACACAGAAGACGCCCTAGCTGAGAATCCAACAGGATGGAATATTAGTCAAAAAGAATGAAAATTCAGAAAAAAACAAGCATTTTTTTGCTGGGGAAATCCTCCCTGCAGCCTGTACACCCACTACAGTTGAAATTTACCAACTCTAAGACCACACTACAGTGGGGAAAGGAGAAACTTCCTTAACCCTGTTGTTTGCTCATCTTGCACAAAACTGCTTGTACTGCATGACAAAATTGGAATTGAACACATAAGCTGATAATTCCAATTTTGACAACTGCGACACCTCAGCAAAAGCACTGGGACCAATACAGGTACATACATACATATGCATGCACAGAGAAGCACACACACACACACACACACACACACACACACACACACACACACACACACACACACACACACACACACACACACACACACACACACACACACACACACACACACACACACACACACACACACATGGATTCATCAAGCCGTGCATGGTGTGCAGGGCTAGTGCAGGAGCTCCAGCAGGCAATATGTCTGCTGTGCAATCCAGGAATAAGCTGTAGGGACGTGCCTAAGCACTCCTGCACTAGTCCTTCACAGACTCAGCCCCTGTATGCAAATAACCCCATTTGCAGGTGAAATCCATGCAAATGAGGTGAATTTGCAATCCAGGAAGCTGGAAGCCGGCCGTGCAGGACTAGTGTAATCTGTAGAAATGTACTCGGCCAGTAACCGAGTACATTTCTGCAAACTACAAAAACAAGCCATGACAGCTCTAAATAAAGGGTGGATATTAAGCAGAAAGCATGCCAATGACCAAATATATGGTCAATGGCATGGAAAACAGTTGCAAAAATAAAAAAATCAACTTATATTTTTTTAGTTGAACTCAGCTGTTTAAACGTAGGGCAGTGGCTTGCAAATGGGATTGGGCAAAAAATACATAAAAAGGCCTAAAATAAGCATTCTAACCTAAATCACTATTTTGCCATTATACTCAATGGCAGGAAGAAGACAACATGGGCAATGAATAGTGGTTACTAAGGGGGGAGGCTCAGTGTGAGACCTGTATCTATGCATCAGCAGGCAATCCTATGCAAATGAGAGGAATGATACTGAATCCCAGGTTTCCCCTGCATGCTAGTCAGCACCCAACAGTGTAAGGGTAGGTGTAGCTTGGTGCAAGCCTGGGAGTTAGCTGACATCATAGGGGGGGGTGTCAGGCATACTGTAAGCAGATTGGAGCCCCGTGGCCAGGGTTTTCCCTTAGCTTAACAGAGCTAAGCAAGGGGGTGTGTCTGAGGCTGCCTAGCACTCTTTACATTGCCTAAGCGGATGTGCGCGCTGCACACTGGGTTTTAAAGGAAAAAAGTAAACCAGGAAATAGCAGCTCTGTGCACATTTGAGCCCTGTGTTTGCACGGCACACCCCCGGGCTTAAATAGGAAGGCAATGGGAAGAGAAAATAGCAGTAGGAAGGTAATCAAGGAGAACTAGCATAGCTGGCAGGTGAAATGTATCAGAATCAGCCAATTACACAGGCAGCAGACCAGACCAGCCTAAAAGACTACTATAAACTAAGCAAACACCTTTCCCTCTGTTTTTTCCCACATACTCTACACCACTGGTGTATACAAGCAGGGCATTTTTAACAAACAAAAGCAACAAAATAATAGGGGCTGCAATAGCTATCATACAACAACATGTGGAAGACGTTGAGTGTGGTGAGGATGAGAATGCTGTCAGCCAAACCCACAGTGAGGAGACAGAGAAGAGTGTACAGACCCAGGGTAAGCTACCGGGGGCTACCTGAGCTGGAGATAGTGGAGCACTATAGGGTGGACAGGGACCTCTTACAGCAAATTGTTGAGATGTGCCAGCCACACCTCACACACAGAACTAACAGAGGGGAACCCATCCCAGTTGATACCAAGGTATGTGTAGGCCTACGAATGCTAGCTACAGGTACCTTCCAAAGGCCAACTGGGATATCATGGGGATCTCACAGGCATCAGCATCCAAGGTACTCCACCAGTTCCTGGATGTCATGTCAGCACATGCCAGTGAGCAAGTATAGTTCCCCAACACCCATGAGGCGTTGGCCAGCAATATGCATCTCTTCCACCAAATAGCAGAATACCCTGAGGTAGTGGGTGCTATAGACTCCATGTACATATGCATCAAAGCATCACCCAATGAGTGTGGGTAGGGTCTACTTCAACCACAAGGGCTTCCCCTCCATCAACTGCCAGGTCATGTGTGATGCCCAGGGCATTATAATAAATGTGTGTGCTGGCTGCCCTGGAAGCTATCCTGATTCCTATGTCTGGCATCTGACGCAGCTGTACCAGAGATTTGCCAGTGGGGACATCCCTTATGGTCACCTAGTGGGGGATGCTGGTTATGCACTGGAGCCGTGGCTGATGACACCCATCAGAAATGCACACACACCCGAACAAGAACTCCATAATGAGGCACATGCACAGACCAGAGTTGTAATAGAGTATGTGTTTGGGATGCTCATGTCACAGTTCCAGTGCCTGGACACATCCAGTGGAGCATATGTACTCAAATTGTCATTGTATGTGCCATGCTACACAATATGATCCTGCGGAAACAGCTGCAGCAGGAACAGCACGGGGCAGGGCAACACAGCCCCCCACCATTGCCAAGGCCTGCACAGGCACAGAGTGACTTGGAGGAGGAACAACCTGAGCCTGCTCCAGTAAGCAGAAGGAGGTGTGCCCAGTATGCCCTGGCCTTGGCAAAGAGGCAACGCATAGCACATACACTGACATAGAAGGGACCCAGGGAATGACAACTCTCTCTGACTCGCGCACTCAGTAAAACGAATGCCAGTTACAACACTACCTGTGCTCAACCATGTATAGGGAGTGTACTATGTGCAAACAACATAGGCAGCCCTCCAGCACCATCCTTAATACTGGCACACCCACGAGGTAAGTCACTCTCCTTACCAATTGCCGAATGGAGTGTTATGTGTTGTTACCTGTATTTATGGTATGGATGTAAGCATGCAAGGGAATCGGGTGGCTGAATGGGATGCCAGCCGATAGTAGACAACTAGAGGGGCAGCATGAGATCTGTAACAAATACTGGTGTCACCATAGTAGCCAGTACTACACATGGTGACAAAACCCACTGCAGGAAATGTGCTGGGCCATATGTATGTCCATATGACACACACATGCCAGTCAGGGAGGTTCACATACCCAACATCAGTCTCATCCAGCAGGATAGGTGTAGACAAACACAAACAAAGGCTGTGCTAAGGCCTCTGAATGATGCCTATGGGTAACCTCCCCCCCAGGCCTACACAGACAGATTATATCAGGTTAGGCTGTGGGATATTAGTCCTGAAGGGTAGGAAGTCAGAAACTAATATGTAGGTCAATCAAACCTAAGACCTGTAGTACACTGATATGCCTCTAGTCAGCATGATAGGTTAGAAAACAGAATGAAATGGAGTACCTGACATACCAGTACAGTCATAGCAAATGTGTACAAGTGTCAGGTGTGGCCCCCCAAACCTTATGTAGAAATGTAGAAACCGTCAGGTGTGCCCCCCATTCCTATGTAGAAATGTAGTAACAGTCAGGTGTGTCCCCCAATCCTGTGTAGCAATGTAGAAACAGACAGGTGTGCCCCCAATCTTGAGTAGAAATGTAGAAGCAGTCAGGTTTGCCTCCCCAATCCTGTGTAGAAATGTAGAAACAGTCCAGTGTGCCCCCCCAAATCCTATGTAGACATGTAGTAACAGTCAGGTGTGCCCCCCAATCCTATGTAGTAATGGTCTGGTTTGCCCCCCCAATCCGATGTACACACATTGTAACAGTCAGGTGTGCCACCCCCCCAAATCCGATATAGACATGTAGTAACATATATGTGTAAGTATAATACCAGTGGAGCACAGACGGCCAGAAGTGGCCAAGGTAGCAGGATAGATTGTAGCATTCGTACAATATGCAGGTATGTGTGTGTTAGGTTGGTGTGTATTTCATATTGTGTGAGAGTGGTCGGTATGTATGCATGTTGAGGTTTGACCTGGTGGCCATTGCCCACTACTGCCGATGACAGGGCCAAGTTCTCACAACTGCAGTGCCAAAGACAATTCCCCCCAGTATAACACATGCTAGCAGTAAGGCATTGTAAATGTACAGTCGTAATATGTGTCAACATCTGAAAGATGGACATGGCATGACTGTTGGGCTAGATATATAAGCAGTACACAGGGAAAAATACCCCAGACATACAGTATATAATGTGTAACTGTGGAATTGTACATACAGGTATGCATCACATTATCTGGACTTGTAGTAGGGAATACTGATGTCGTCTGTCCAAACACTTGCAGATCACAAAGGTGATAGGACTGATGTATTGGGAAACAGCTGATATCTCTGCACAAAACAGCATAACTGGAATGCCCCATGCATATCTGTGAGTCAGATGCAAGTAATGTCCACAGCACACATGCACCCAGCTCACCCAAACATCATCCACAGGTACCTCTCTGGTTGTATCCCTGCTGTTGGGAATGGGTACAATATAACCCCCACCACTGTATAGCAATAGTAAAAGAATGCAGCATGCAGTGCAGGTGTCCCATGCAGTTGTGTCCCTAGCTGTAAGTAGCACCCTGCCAGCATCCACACCACCTGATCAATACTGATAGAAAGTATTGGCATGAATACCTAGCACACCTACACTGTCACCCCAGGGGAATATACTGTATGGCAGTCTGGGACTGTAGGACTGACAGAATGCAACAGCCTGCTATAACTGGTCTGCATCACCACCAAATGGTCTACAGCCTCTGCCAAATGCCTGTAATGTCATGGACATCCAAATAACATAATACACTCCACATAAGCCATATGCAAGGCCATGTGGACAAACTACAGTAACATGTCCACCATGTCCCACTGCATGAACTGTGGGCCAACAACAAAAATCAGCTGTGATGAGGTGATAACTTTAGGGAAAGTATTAGAGAATGTATGCATAATGTATGGAAGAGGCTAGAATAATGGGGGAGGGGGGAGGGAGCATGGGCAGCATGGAATGTGCAAGGTCCGAACACAGCTTTGTGCACATATTGTCCCTGACTGCAAACACAAAAATGGGTGGCTACAAACCTTCCCATAACACAAGTAACAAAAATCTGAGGGTAATACTACTCAATGCCAGAAGTCTAAACCTCAAAATGCACGCACTCGAGGCACTCCTCAGTATGGAGAAAATCGATATATGTGCAGTAACAGAAACCTGATTTAAGGCTCCAGAGAGCACCCCAGCACTACCAGGCTACAACTCATACCATACATTTCGGCTACAACTCATACCATACAAAAGGCGGGGGAGTATCCATATTCATCAAGGATACCCACACCTCCAGGTTAGTGGCACAGCACAATGCTTCAGATATTATCCATGTGCAACTAACAACGGGCAAAAATGCACCATGTCCCAGGACCCCCATTCCGCATTTCTGGAAACACTAGGTAACATAAAGGTCCTACCAAAGACCCTAATATAGGATTTCAACTACCCAAACATTAAGTGGGAGACCTACTCAAGTACTAACATCCTTGCCCAACATTTCCTAGAATTTATAAACTTAAATGCCCTGGAACAACTGGCCAACACTCCCACCAGAGGTGACAACATATTCGACCTGGTCATCACCAACATGGGCGACCGGTGTTCCACACTGCAGGTCAACCCCTCACTGGTTAGATCTGGCCATAAACAAGTCACTTTGGATATCCACATTCTGCCCCCACCCCCAGACAAAGAAACAACTGTGAAAAACTTTTCAAAAGCAAACTTCACGTTACTTAAGACGGAGGTGGAAAGTTTCAAAGCCCCAAAGCTAAAGGATAATGCTGTCCAAGCTGCAAAATACTTTACTAATGCATTCTACGGGCACCTACAAGAATGCATGGTTTGAGCTATCCCAAGCAAAATCAAGACTCACTCCTCTAAGAAAAGGAAACCAGTCTGGTGGACCCCTGCCATAAACAAGCTATACATTAGAAGGAGGAAACTAGTACAGACAAGAGTAAAATCCCAATAAGGGAAGACATCCTTGATCAGTATCAGCAAAAAACTACGATCCCTCATAAAATCGTTCAAGGTGAGCTTTGAAATAAAACTTGCCAAGGACTCCAAAGATAACCACAAGGCATTCTTTAGATATGTTAAGAATCTAAGTGGCAATGCTCAGATCTGCTTGGAGTTAGTGCAGAAAGGCACAAAATACACTGAACCAACTGATATAGCCAACATCCTGGCAGACAGGTTCAGTGCAAACTTCACTCCTCTCTTCACCCCCAAAAAGGCCCATAACCATACCAGAAGAATGTAGAGCCCCTGAAATCACAGACACTCAGGTTAAAATAGCCCTCTCCAAAGCCAAAAATACGGCATCAGTGGGACCTGACGGTGTCCCAGGCTGCGTCCTACACAAGCTCAAAGACAAACTAACCCCTCATCTAAACAAACTGCTCAAACTCAGCCTCTCCACAGGCTATGTACCCATAGAGTGGTGCACAGCAATGGTTATTCCGCTTCACAAAGGTGGAGCCACAACAGGCCACTGGGAACTATCGCCCTATAAGCCTGACTAGCTTGGTCTGCAAGGCTATGGAGTGCATCATCATGGAACTCATTAACAGAGACATTGGAAACCTCCAACCTCTGGACCCTACCCAGTTCAGCTTTGTTAAGGGCAGATCATACCTTCTAAACCTGGTGGACTTCTGTGAGACAGTTACCAAGACTATAGATGAGGGAAACGTGGTACACACAGCCTACCTAGACCTAGCAAAGGCCTTCAGCACCATTCCCCATTCTGGTATTATAGACAAGCTCACCAGCCTGAACATAAACCCCTATGTCACAAGATGGTTGCCAGTTGGCTCATGGACAGAACCCACATGGTGAGAGTTGCGGGAGCTAGGTCTGACTCTAAACCGGTTACAAGTGGCATTCCCCAGGGCTCAGTCCTAGGACCCCTCCTGTTTGGCATATACTTCTCAGATGTACAGACAAGCACAGGAGGACTATGGCTGACCAAGTTCGCAGATGACTGCAAACTAGGGGCTATAATTGACTCACCGGCTGACACAGACATCCTCCAAAAGGGTCTCACTGAGATGGATACCTGGTGTCAAAATCATGGCCTCAAGCTAAATGCCAAAAAGTGCATAGTTATTCCCTTTGGAAATAACAAAGTACCCACAAACTACCACACAGGTTGTAGTCCCCTAAATATGGAAAATGTAATAAGGGATCTGGGGACCCAAGTAGATAGTAATCTCTCCTTTGATAATCACATTGCCAAAGGGGTTAGAAAATGATTCTATGTGGCCCACCTAATCACAAAAAGGGTTTGCATCCAGATCAAAAGAGGTAATTGTGTGCCTCTACTCATCACTCATCAGACCCATCACAGAGTACAACACCCCATTTGGGATGTACCTTACAAGAGACCTGCAGCAGCTGGAAAGACCACCGAAGTATCTCACCAAGAGGATCACTGGCCTCAAACAGATGCCCTATGCAGCTCAACTGAAGAAACTCCAGCTGTACTTGGATGCATACCGCCTGCTCAGAGGTGATCTCTGCCTGACATACAAGGCCATGTCAAACCCAGAATTGATGGACATGCTCTACATAAAGAAGACCTTATGCACATGCTTAGGGATCTAAACCACCACACACAAATAATAGGATGTGTTGGAGGGATAGATTCCTGTCCCAGAGACTTCCCATGCTTTGGAACAAGATTCCAATCTACATTAGGCAGAGCTCCTCACTAACACTCTTCAAGAGAAATCTTGACGAGTGATGGGAAACAGAAAGTTTACCCTGGGGATCACTTCAATGGCTCTGCTAGACAGAGGCACAGGGAAATAATCTAAGGGGGCAGTGAAAGCCAACACATTCTGGCTAGGCTTATAAATGCCTTCAGGCAGATAGCCTAGTACCTACCTATGAACCTATGAACCTACACCACAATAAGGGTAATGCCCTGACTTATGGCCCGTGTCTCTGGGTAACCTGTTTGAATCTGTACAGCTGTGAGGTATTGCCATAGAAAGATAAGGCCATACTGTCATGTCGATGGATGTACAAGCATGGGATCCTCTGCCAGCACTGTACCAAGGTGCTGAACTGGAAACACTGACCCAGCAGCAAGTGTCTGCAGCTCCCCCTCCAGAATGGCATAACCTTCCATGAATATGGAGGTATTTGCCCACAATACTGGACACAGCTGCTTTCACCCCATGTTCCCCAGGACATCACTGTGAGCAAGAATGTCCACCTGACAGTACTTCAGTACTTAAAACATCACAGTGTATAACAGCACACATATCTGAATATCTCTGCTAACACCAATACTATGTAGCAGAAGCAGCAGAGACACAATCACCCACAGTACACACTATCCCATGCACATGTTGACCCCATATTGCCAACTGATCTACAGATATCCTGCAATTAACAATTTGCTACTTGTAGGTGTAGAACACAAAGGTATGCAATGGAGTACAAACTAGCTGGAATGGATACACACATTCAATAAAGAATGGCATACTGGGCATGCCGACACACTTAGAGAAATGAAGGCAATGTCAGACAACAACATATTGAAAGGACATACTGGGCATGCTCACATACTTAAAAAAATGAAGCCCATGTCTGCCAACAACAGTGGACCATACATATCTGACAGTTGCAGATGTTAGTGCATGCACTCCTCAGTATGCACCAGTCATGCTTTGCACATACATTGGATAAGAATACAGACATATATCCAAGGACAACACACTATAATATGCCAAAAGTACACATACATAGATGTGTGGAAGAGAGTGACAGTGACAAAGAGCCTTCCATCATGAGGCCTGTCCAACCCAGCACACAGCCAAATGGCTACAACCACATGATTTTTAAATGTCACTCACTGTAGAAATTAGCCACTGGTATCTGTCAGTATTACAGGCTCTGTGGTGCAAGTGCTAGCTGTGCAACATGACTGTACAAGGCAGTAGTCATCTAGCAGTTGTATACACGTACATGCGTGTGGTGTGTCTACCTCTAGATGAATGGGTTATGGCCCATGCATACACACAGCCCTCTCCATAGCCCTACTATGACAAGCCTGCTGATGTCATCTACTTTGAAATACACCTTTGGGAAAAGAGTAGCCCAGTAGTCTCTGTGGCATGTCCTATAACTGTGTAATTCTGTAGTGTGATAAACTAGCTAGGTCAAAGTTCTAATCCCAGACGTGGCAACTTTGTGTGCTTGTGTGTCTCTGCATGTGGAGGGGGCAATGCTTTTTATGCTAGTTACACCCACAACTATTCAAATGCCCTACTTTGGCAAGCCTGCTGATGTCATTCACTGTGAAATACACCTTTGTGAAAAGAGTAGTCCAGTGATCTCTGTGGTGCATCCTATAACTGCCTAATGCTCTAGTGTGATAAACAAGTTAGGTAGGAGTTGTAATCCCAGACATGGCAACTGTGCAAGTGTCTGTCTGTGTAGGGAACAATGCTTTTTAGGCTAGTCACACTCACTACAATTCAAATGCCCTACTTTTGCAAGGCTGCTGATGTCACTCACTGTGAACTACACCTTTGGGAAAGGTGTAGCCCAGTGATCTCTGTGGCATGTTCTATAACTGTGTAATGCTGTAGTGTGACAAATTAGCCAGGTAGGAGTTGTAATCCCAGACATGACAACTGTGTGTGTCTCTCCGTCTGTGTAGGGAGCAATGCTTTTTAGGCTAGTCACACTCATTACAATTCAAATGCCCTACTTTGGCAAACCTGCTGATGTCATTCACTGTGAAATACACCTTTGGGAAAGGAGTAGCCAAGTAATCTCTGTGGCACATCCTATAACTGCATAATGCTGTAGTGTGATAAACTAGTTAGGTAGGAGTTCTAATTCCAAACATGGCAACTGTGTGTGTGTGTGTGTGTGTGTGTGTGTGTGTGTGTGTGTGTGTGTGTGTGTGTGTGTGTGTCTGTCTGTGTAGGGGGCAATGCTTTTTAGGCTAGTCACACTCATTACAATTCAAATGCCCTACTTTGGCAAGCCTGCTGATGTCATTCACTGTGAAATACACCTTTAGGAACAAAGTAGCCTAGTAGTCTCTGTGGTGTCTCCTATACCGGCATAATGCTATAGTGTGATACAGAACCTTTGGTAGGGGTTCTATTCCCACACATGGCAACTGTGGATGTTTGTGTGTGTGTTTCTTTGTCTGTGTAGGGAGCAATGCTTTTTAGGCTACTCACACTCACTACAATTCAAATGCCCTACTTTGGCAAGGCTGCTGATGTCATTCACTGTGAAAAACACCTTTGGGAAAGGAGTAGCCCAATAATCTCTTTGGCACATCCTATAACTGCCTAATGCTGTAGTATGATAAACTAGTTAGGTAGGAGTTCTAATCCCAGACATGGCAACTATGTGAGTGTGTCTCTGTCTGTGTAGGGGGCAATTCTTTTAGGCTAGTCACACTCACTATAATGCCCTACGTTGGCAAGCCTGCTGATGTCATTCACTGTGAAATAAACCTTTGGGAAAGAAGTAGCCCAGTATTCTCCTTGATGCATCCTATAATAGCATAATGCTGCAGTGTGATATAGTACTTTGGTAGGGGTTCTATTCCCACACATGGAAAGTGTGGATGTGTGTGTGTGTTTGTTTGTCTGTGTAGGGAGCAATGCTTTTTAAGCTAGTCACACTCACTACAATCCAGATGCCCTACTTTGGCAACCCTGCTGATGTCATTCACTGTGAAATACACCTTTGGGAAATGAGTAGCCCAGTAATCCCCATGGTGTGTCCTATCATAACGTAATGCTGCAGTGTGATACAGTACTTTGGTATGGGTTCTATTCTTACACATGGCAATTGTGGATGTTTGTGTGTGTTTCTGTGTCTGTGTAAGGTGCAATGGTTTTGAGGCCAGCCACAGTCACTACAACCTCCAATGACCTTCTTTGGTAAGCCTGCTGATGTCTTACCCAGTGAAATACACCTTTTGGAAGAAGCAATCCAGTAACCTCCATGGCACGTCCTATAACTGTGTAATGCTGCAGTGTAATAAGCTAGTTAGGTAGGAGTTCAAATCCCAGACATGACAAGTGTGTGTGTGTGTGTGTGTGTGTGTGTGTGTGTGTGTGTGTGTGTGTGTGTGTGTGTGTGTGTGTGTGTGTGTGTGTGTGTGTGTGTGTGTGTGTGTGTGTGTGTGTGTGTGTGTGTGTGTGTGTGTGTGTGTGTGTGTGTGTGTGTGTGTGTGTCTGTACTTGTCATTCGTATCCTGTGTGGAGGTGGATGTGAGTGTGTAACAACAGGACTCATTATGGAGTGGGTTTTGCAAATTTCTTATACTGTGGCCATATTATATGCCACAATGTCCACCTTACAAGGATAAGAGATGTGAAATAGCCGAGCGGCTGGGGTGGCAGTCCATACCCCTACATGTGACATCAAGGCCTGGCAAACAAAGTTAACAACCCTTGTATTACATAGAGAACACTCTCAACCCATGTCTCGTACACAAACACACATGCCTAGGCAACAACCACTATGCTGGTAGTACCCTGCATATTGCCCACAGATAGTAACCATGGTGTGATTTCAGTGGACTGCAGAGGGCATGGCACCCTGTCCATCAGTACAATAGGCATGCAAATGCAGACAGTGTGCATTTACTATGTTCCCCACTGGACGCCTGCAACACCTGTGGTGCCATCAAATGTGACCCACAAAGGACATACCATGCCTTAAACACATGCTCTGTATGGACAGATGCCACTGACACCAGGGAATACCTGTATCATGTTATCAATGTAGGTGCAGGGTCAACCTGCTGTCCATTACCAGTTCCCGGCACATGAGGCCAGGACAGGCACATCTGATGATACCAATCTGTGTGCACAACATGGGCCAGACACCCCAGGTAAAGTTGCACATGTCACTGTACATGCATGTGGGACATGTGCACATCCCAGACAGTGTCCATGTCATGGACTAAAAAACACATACATGGCAAGCATTGCACAGCAATGGCCACATACAATAGTTACCCAGGTGACTGGATGGTGAATACAATACCCACCTGTGTGGGCCAATCCAGACACTACACCCCTGAGCCACACTGCAGACCAGTGTCATGTGGTCTGATGCCAAGGTATACACTTCACCTAGCCTTGTATAGCCTTCTGGCACAGTCCAATGCTACACACCTGTGAAGCAATGCACGCATGCATGTCAGTACTGGCACCCTGTGTCTGTGTGTGTGGTGTATGATACTTTTGACCACATTCACACTCACTACACCCCCATTGGCATACTGTAGCATGCTGTCTGAGGTCAGACACCTTCACATACCCTTTGCCCATATAACCTCTGGATAACCTCAGTGGTCCATGTGATGCCTGCACAGCACTGTATTGTGGCAAACTAACTAGTTAGGAAGTGTATTCCTGACCCTGCCAAGTGTGTCAATGTGTGTAAGTCCCTAAGAGAGTGTGGCTGTGTTGATGCTGACACCTGTTCATGTGGACAGGCATGTGTACTACACCTAACGTATTGCTACCATATCACTGTTGCAGATGTCACTCACCATCACATATACATTTGGACAGCTTCTCAACATGTAAGCTATGTGGTGCATGCAATAACTGCATAGACATGTGATAGTAATACATCGTTGGTCAGGGGTTTGAAACCCTGTACTGGTAGGTGCATGACACAAACATGCTTAGGTTTTACTCTCCCGCCCACTCAGTGACTTACTTTGTGTCTGTCTGTCTCTCTTTCTCACTCCATCTCTGGTGGATGTGGAGAACTATACCTGCTTTGCTTAGGCAGCAGCATGTATTTTGTAAGTGATGCTCATGATCAGCTGATGGCCTCTGCATGAATTGCAGCCCTCCTCTAGCTGATTGCATGTGGAGCAGCTGTGGTAACATTTTCATAGCCAATTGCATGGAAACTCACTCCAATATCTAGGAACATCATGTTGGTGTTGGGCCTTTTTATTCACTGTGAGCAGGACCTAGATCTGTCACTGTGAGCAGGACCTAGATCTGGTGTTTGGCAAACAGCATCACAGATGGATTTGAGATTTACCTCTAACAACATACACAGTGGAAACAGACCAACACACAGGCGGGGAATGTGCCTGACATGACTGCAGAATGTAAGTGTTGCTATTCTGCATTTGGAGTAATGTCGGTTTAACAGGGTGTGTCTGGATATGGCTGGTCTACATGTTTTAATACCTGTCATGACAGTGCTATGGTTTTGAGGAAACCCCCATATGTACGGTCATCTGCAGACTGGGCAGTGTGTCGTGCCTTTTGTTTCTTTTGTTACTCACAGAGCACCTATCTGAGAACTGCAGAAGCATAGTGCGAGGATTGCAGTCAGTACATGGTGACAGTCATGAGAGTTACTGACTTCATATCCCTCATAGGACATATGTCAAAACAAACCCTTTTACAACAGTAAATGGATGTGGTTATCACAGCAACATGTAAAATATTGGCCTTGTGTTTGTGCCTCCAGCCACAACTCTGTCAACCTTTGTACATATGTCATGCAGTAAGAGGTGTATATGCTCTGTACACCATTCTTTATTGACATCATATCTGATGATAAGCCAGTGAGATAGCAGACTGCTAGACATGTTATGTATAGTAGGGGTTATATTTGAGGACATAACCTGGGCATTCTGTGGTTGTGTGTACAGTACTGAGGTCTGTGTACTTATGGTGATTATCGACAGTGTGTGTATCGTGAATATGTACTTGGCCTGTGAACAGGCTGTGGTAGATGTCATTGTTCATGGTCCTGTTCTATCTGATGTTACATGCTACTCCACTGTATGGTACCCTTTTGGCTTACATGTTTGTAGGGCCAAACACACACATGTCCCATACTACAGACGGGTATCGGACAACACTCTGTAGTGGCCCAGTATATGTAGGGTTAGTGTGCGAGTGGTACATATGAGGATGGTGTTGATCAGACAGTCTATATACTGTAATATTAAGCTATCATACCATATGTGGCTGTGTCTGTGTTCACATTGGTTGTGGTTATGCCCTTTCACACAGGTGTCTGTTACTCTGTGCTGTGACATGCCTGTAGAGCCTGCTATATTTGCAGGTACATGTGTATTCCCCCATAAGAAATGTTGGCCGGTGTTGTGGCAGTCTGTCTGTAGCCTGCACAGTGCTTTGTTACATGCCTATCAGCTTAGTGTACTTACCCATTGTGATGTTATGTCCAGATATTTGCCAGATGTACTGCTGCCAGGCCACCATAACTGTCATGTATTTCTGACAAAGCATCGGGATGCTATACAGATGTATGTCACTAACTAGTGGGTAGTATGTGGCCATGTCATATCTGCACCAGCAGTTATTATGTGTCAGGACAGACAGGAGTGTGTGAATGCATAACCCATGGGAGCAAATGTACTCCAGTATTTACATGATATACCCGTCCACATGGCTGTTAACATCCACATTGTCAGGCTTGGTCCACATGTCTTGCACTAAGGGGTTCTGTGTATTCCTCTGGACTGACCAGAGTGCGTCAGACTGTCCACATTTATTGGCCATATCTAGGTTCATAGGTTCGTAGGTATGTACTAGGGTATTGGCCCAAGGGCCAAAGCAAGCCTAGCCAACAGTGTGTTGGCTTCCGCCACCCATGTATTGTTAAATTCCTGCCCCTCTATCGAGCAGTACCCCAGAGATAATCCCAGCGGTGAACTTCCTATCACCCATCCACTTATCAAGGTTTTTCCTTGAATAATGCTAATGATGAGCTCTGCTTGATGTTGATGGGAATTTTGTTCCAGAGCATGGGAAGTCTCTGGGACAAGAATCTATCCCATCAGCATGTCTTATTTATTCTTTTGGTGAGGTTTAGGTCCCTAGAGCATGTGGCTCGGGGAGATTGGGATTTCTTCAAGTGGAGCATGTCCAGCAATTCTGGGTTTGACATAGCTTTGTATGTCAGACAGAGGTCTCCTCTGAGTAAGCGGTATGCAAAATGAGTAGAGTTTGACTTTCTTGAGCCAGTTGGAATTGGGCAATTGTTTGAGGCCAACAATCCTCTCTGTGCGGTACTTTTGGGGCCTCTCAAGTTGTTGTAGGTGTCTTGTGAGGTACATCCCAAATGGTGCATTGTATTCAATGAGGGGTCTGATAAGTGATGAGTAGAGGGGAACAAAAACTTCCTTATTCCTAGATGCAAACCCTTTTGTGATTAGGTGGGCCACGTAGAAAGATTTTCTGACCACTGTGGCAATGTGGTTATCAAAGGAGAGGTTACTATCCACTTGGGTCCCAAGGTCTCTTATTACACTTTCTATGTTAAGTAAACTTCCCCCTATTTGGTAATTCATGGGTACCATGTTTTTACCAAAGGGGATAGCAATGCACTTTTTGGCATTTAGCTTGAGGCCATGATGTTGAAACCAGGTGTCTGTCTCAGTGAGGCTCTTTTGTAGGATGTCTACGTCAGCAGAGGAATTGATAATGGGACCTAGTTTGCAGTCATTTGTGAACTTGGTTAGCCATAGACCCTTGGTGTTTGCTTGCACTTCAGAGAAGTTTATACCAAACAGGAGGGGTCCTAAGACTGAACCCTGGGGTACACCACTTGTCACTGGTTTGGAGTCAGATCTGGAGGCTGCAGCTCTTACCATGTGGGTTCTGTCCGTGAGCCAGTTAGCCATCCATCTCATGACTTAATAGTTTATGTTAAGGTTGATGACTTTATCTATGATTCCTGAATGAGTGATAGTGTTGAATGCTTTATCGAGGTCCAGATAGGCTGTGCGGACTACCTTGCCCTCGTCTATGGCCTTAGTAACTGTTTCAAAGAAGTCCACCAGGTTTAGGAGGCATGACCTACCTTTTACAAATCTGAATTGGGTAGCATCCAGAGTTTGGAGGTTACCAGTGTCTTTGTTTATGAGTTCCATGATGACACACTCCATGGCCTTGCAGACCAGGCTTGTCAGGCTAATAGGTCTATAGTTCCTGGGGTCGGTGGTGGTTCCTCCTTTGTAGAGTGGGATAACAGTTGCTGTGCACCATTCTATGGGCACATAGTCTGTGGTGAGGCTTTGACTGAAAATGGATTTTAGGTGGGGAGGTTAGTTCATTTTGGAGTTCGTGTAAGACACAACCTGGGATGTTGTCCAGTCCCATGGATGCTGTGTTTTTGGCTTTAGAGAGTACCAATTTACCTGGGTGTTTGTGATTACCAGGGCTTTACAACTATCTGGTATAGTTATAGGCCCTTGGGGGGGGGGTGAGTGGTGAGGGTGAGTAAAGCTTGCACTGAACCTATTTGCCAATATGTGGGCAATATCAATTGCCTATGTATATTTTGTGCCATTCTGTTGTAGCTCAGTGCAGATCTGGGTGCTGCCATGGAGGTTCTTGACATAGCTAAAGAATGCCTTGTTGTTGTCTGTGGAATCCGTGACAATCTTACTTTCAAAATAAGCTTTGGAGGATTTTATGAGGGATCTTAGTATCTTACTAAAGCCTGTCAGTGAGTTCCTCCATACCTGGGTTTTTACTCTCTTTTGCAACAGTTTCTTCCTTCTGTTGTATAGTTTTTTAATGGCAGGGGACCACCAGACCGGCTTCCTTTTTTTGGAGGATAGCATCTTGGTTTTGTTGGAGATAGCACGATCCATGCACTCATGCAGGTGCTTGTAGAGTGCATTTGTGTAGGATTTAGCAGTTGTGACTATATTGACTGTGTTATCCATCTGCAGGGGTGTCGGGAAGTTAGTCACCTCAGTTTTGACTAGCGTGAAGTTTGCTTTGGGAAAATTTTTTTACGATGGATTCTTTGTGTGGGGGTGGGGTTGGGATGTGGATATCTGGGGTGATAAGCTTATGGTCTGATCTAATGAGCGAGGAGTTGATCACGGGCATTGAGCACCAGTCACCCATGTTGGTGATGACTAGGTCCAGAATATTGTTGCCCCTGGTGGGGGTGTTGACTAATTGATCCAGGGCGTTAGAGTTAAATTCCAGGAATCACTGAGCAAGGCGGTTATTACAAGAGTAGTTTTCCCAGTTTATGTTAGGGTAGTTGAAATTGCCCATTATTGTGGTGTTTGGTTGGACCCTCATTTTTTCCAATGACCCCAGGAACGAGGAGTGAGGGTCCTGGGTCATGGTGGGGGATCTGTAACAAGCTACAATTTGGAATGCATTTTTGCCCTGGGTTAGTTGCACTTGGATGATTTCAAAGGCATCGTGTTTTGCAATTAGCCTGGAGGTGTGGATGTCCTTGATAAATATGGACACACCTCCACCCTTCGTGTTTTGGTCCTGGTTTTGTGGCCGAAATGTGTGGTATGAATTATAGCCTGGTAGTGATGGGGTGCTCTCGGGAGCCTTGAACCAGGTCTCATTCACTGCACAGATATCGATGTTGTCCATTTTGAGGAGTGCCTTGAGTGTGTGCATTTTGAGGTTTAGACTCCTAGCATTGAGTAACATTGCCCTCAGGTCTTTGTTATCTGTAGTTCTTATGGTGGTGTGTTTGTTTTTTGAACATTTTCTAAAAAAGGCACTATATGGGGCAGCAAGAGCCTTGGTCAATATCCTGAATCCTGGGGTGACAGGTGCAGGGCATCTCTAGCAAAGCATTGTGGCCTGTCAAGCATGTCATCCCAGGCAGACAGATACTGGATCCCCTTTGAATGACACCAGATGTTTAGCCAACTCTTGAACCTGATCATCTTATCCTTGAACTGTGGTATCATTTTTGATGAAGGCAGGATGCTACTCAGGGCAAGGGTCATACCTGCCTGAGCTACAAGATTGGAGAGCTCGTCCATTTCTCTTTTCATGTAACATCTCAGGTCATTTACACCAACATGGACTATGACAGAGTCATATTTGTACTTGCCTTGTAATGACCTGAGTGCATGCGTTATGTGGCGGATTCTGGCACCCGACAAGCAGCAGACAGTAACCTTCTCTTTGTCCAGCCTGGTGAGTAGGACATTGGTGTGCCTGACTATAGAATCACCTATCACTAGTGTATTGGGTATGTTGTTTTGCCTTACGGGCTGTGGTTGTGCGGCATACTGAGTTTGTGGGCTATGTGTTGTTTGGGGGGTGTTGGTGGGAGCAGGTTGCTTGTGTGTCTGCTTTGGAGGTCTCTGCTGCCTAGGCAGATTTAGATTTTTAATCAGAGCCTCTGTATATGTCTTGGTATTTCTATGTGTGGGTTTTGGAGGTGTTGGTTTAGTTGGTCTATGTGTTATGAGTGGGGTGTTGTGAGTTGTTACCTTCTCCTCTTGACTGTCTGTTCCAGTATTGGTTGGAGAGAGCTTTGCCTCTAGATTGGCTGTATAAGTGCACATATACAGATGTGTACATGAGGCAGTTGTAGCATTGCCTCAAGATGCCCAGGCTCATCAGGTAGGCTGGAGAGTACAGTGGGAGCTGTCTCTTGGACATGCCTGAATAAGTATGGAAGTATAAAGACTATTCCCTTCTGGCAGATGTGGATGTTTAGTGCTTAGTGCTGCAGTAAGTTTAGAACAAGTGCTGGGCTGAAAGGTGCAGGTCTGAGTGCTTTAGGCTGAAAGAGTGACAAGTTATAAGAGAAAAACTGAAGAGCAGATGTTGTGGAGCCGGGGATGGCTGTAGTCCACAGGATCATTACTGTGCTAACAGTGGTACTATACTATGATGTTCTTAGGATGTCTGTCAGTAGCCAATGGAGCACATGTTAAAAACAGATGTGACCTCCCACACAAAACATGTCTGTTAAGTCAACTCCTATTACAATAGCAACAGTCTACATGTATACCTGCAATGCATACCTGACATCCCCTTCCACTAAGAGGTTGGGACTGTTGGGGCTGAGGTAGGGCTCTACTCCATGTTCTGGACATATGGTGAACATATATATGTATATATAATTATCCATATATCTATATAGTTATATTAACACACATATATATATATATATATATATATATATATATATATATATATATATATATATATATATATATATATATATATATATATATATATATAAACACACAAATATATACATATACACAGCAATATATGTCTACACATATACATATATAGATACATATGCACATATACTTATGGATATCTACATATATATTGACAGTAATAGGTATATCAGGATATATATGCATGCGCGTATATTTATAGATATCTACATATATATCTACATAAATAGTTATATCAGTAAACATAGGATGTGCATACATATATATATATATATATATATATATATATATATGTATATATAAAGAGATCTACACATGGCCATATATATATATATATATATATATATATATATATATATATATATATATATATATATATATATATATATATGATACACTAGATAGATGTGTATACAGACATATGTATGAATATACATGTGTATGTACATGTCGACATATATCAACATATGTATATGTATATATTCATATTCCTGTCATGTGTAAATATCACGGTTGTGTATACCCTCCCAGATGTAGCTCACAGTATGTATATGATATGTGTACATTATGATAAACAACATATGTGATGTAACTCATATTAATAACAAGACACAATTGTGGAAGTAAAGGCAATTGTTCAATACTAATCAATATGTGTATTGACAGATATATTGCAAAAACAACAGCTGTCTTCACAGTGGTCATGGTGTAGTGGTTAAGTGTTGTGGCTTTAGTGTACAGGGTTCTGGGTTGAAGACCTGCAAGGCTGTTCATTTTGTTGCTGGACAGAACAAGGGATGTCTGATACAGAGTGGAGAAGGCAGTTTTGAGCAGCTTTAAGCATGTTTGTATGGGTTAGCGCAAAACTAAGCGGTGCTAAGCTATGGGTAAATATACGGGTGCTTACACACTTTAGGCTTCACTTACCAGTGCACAAATCAGCTTAGCTGTTATACTAGAGCAATGTTGATGCCTGCTAAGTATGGCTTAGTCCTGGTAACCTGTTCACACCACCCAGTCTGATAACATAGCAGGGTAATGACATATGTAATAAGTGTATGTAATGCCATGTACAATACATGTGCCTATGTGCTGTCATTACAGTAGTAAGGGGTGTGAGTGTCATGTCTGGGACACAGAAATATATGAGGCCTGTACAGCACCATTATCCATGTGAATGTGTTACATACATGGGTAGTAGCCCAGGGTGCATGCTGTCACACTGGCATGTAGTGTATCATGGCGGTACTACTGTTGACAGTGCTTTCCCAGGCAAGAGTAGAGTGCTAAATGTAGTACTGACAACAAGCATACCTGCAGGCATAGCTGGACTTTGAGGCCTCCCTGTTGTATCCCTGGTGTGTGAGCTATGTCACAGTATATATCCCCTACTGGAAAATGATCCGACATGTGGAATGTAACTGTAGACTACAGTCTGTACAAAACATGTTAGGGAGGGCTTCCAACATGTAGTTATGGCAAACATATTGTTGCCAAATTTCTGTCAACACATTGATCCTACTGCATAGCTACTTGCCAAGCTGATAACTGTCAGTCCCTGTACAGATGTGCAGATGGCAGGTATCCAGCTGGGATATGCACAGGCAACCTATGCTTGATTGACACTGACAAGTCTGCCCAGCTATGTAAGGACTGGCACACATAGGAGACAACACCCTGTATGTACCACATGCCACGGGTACCTCCAGTGCACTACCCAGGGCAGCAGAACATGCCTGGGTACAGGTCTCCATCACAGACACTAACCATGTGTTGTAATACATGTTGCATACATGTCAACTTGATCACCTCAGTGGCCATGTGCAGGAGGCACCCAGTGGACTGGCTGATGCATGTCACTCTCACGCTGACGGTCACCACAGTGGTGTCTGTTGGTAGATTGCCTGCTGCCACATGGCAGGTGGCAGGATACTACTGTACACTCATCCCCTACACAACCCATCTCTCCATGGACAATAGCTAGGTACACAGCTATGACCACCTGCAGTGATGCACCCCAGTACTGACACATGTGTATGTGTGCATTACTGAGTATAGCAGTGTCTGTGTGTTAGCACACCTGTACTTGGGAATTCCATGAAGGCCTTCACAACCATCGCAACACCCATTGCCATAGTCAGTTGTGGCTGCTGCTGTATGAGACATTACATGTACCCTGTTACACTCCTCTCCATACCGGCTGCACCAGTCTTGCAGTACCAGCACAGCAGTGTTGTACAAATGGGTCGATAGGCATGGAATCCCCATTGAGTTCTGGCAAGTGTGTGTATGTGTGCATTTTCATATATCTGTAGGGTACAGCATTCCGAGGCCACATACTCCTATTACTATACCCATTGACACACACTAGTATGGATAATGTTGTTGCTGCTCATAGGCGAGGCATGACAATGCAACACCCTACTATGCCTGTGGCATGTGCATTAGATGCATATCCCTGTAGTACCACTGTTGGGATATACAATAGATTGTATCGCAGTTATGAGTAATGTGTGATGGTGGGTATGTCAGAGTGTCATCATGGGTTTCAGGGAGTACAATATGCACTGGAGGATGTGGGTGCTGTATACACTGTCATTAGACCAAGGTGCGCCCGGTATATGTCCCATGTACCACTTTATGGTTACCACTGTCAGCATCAACCATACAGATAACTGATACCACAATCCAGCCCAGTTATGCATGTGCTGCGTGCAGCCTACCTGTAACGCATTGGACACATGGTCAAGTTAGTTAGCAGCGATAGGCCCTGGTCTCTCGGACATGTGTCTGCCTGTTATGTGTCTGTTAATGTGTATATCAAGGTATATCACACTATGTATTGTCCATGTACACCCATTACATCCCCCATTAGCATACTGTACATGTCTGGGGATGTTCTGCATGTAACATGTAACCTGGAACATACCTCACCCTAAACGCTGTGTGGTGTGTGCAATGAAAGCCACACACTTCAGTAGCACTACATACCTAGGTAGGGGTCTGGTCCCAGTGTTGCCAAGTAAGTGGGTGCGTGTATGTGGATGGGTCTACATCAGGTTGCAGCTTATACACGTCCCAGCGGGTCACCTGTCCATGTGGCACAGGCAATAACTGTTATACATACCTGTGACATATGTTCAACAGTACCCCAGATATGTCACAGCCATGGTGTCACCACAGTGCCATACCCCATTGTGGAATATGACTGCAGACCATTCTCGTGCTGACACATGTACATCTACAACACAAATGGATAACATTATGGAGACCACAATCAACCAGTGTTACTAACAGCTATAATGCATCATTGCTGGACAGCTACACTACCTGACATGTATGCATTAAACTTTACTCCTGACAACATGTTACACTGCAGTACTTTGGTACACTGTAGTACAGTCACTGTGTGCATCAGAACCATATTAGCCTGTCCCTGCATCGATGTTATAGATGACAGGTATGTGGCACAGGTATCATTATATGCACAGGGTGTTTTGTTGGTTTTCCAGAGGTCGAGGGTGGGGCCATACATTCAACACCATGTGTGTGCATGAGGGGTGTTGTGAAGTATATGGGGTATGGTGATGCAGTGTGTGTAGGTATGGAGTTGCCCTAGGTGTGTGGGTATGCATGCCCAAAGTCCTGCCATGTGGCTCCCTACACAGGTGTTTATGGACAGTTGCAGACCATACCTGGCAGGGTGTGCAGTTCACTGCCTCTGGCCATGGACACATGGACTGTGCCTGCCAGGGGGTCCATGGGCATGTCCAGTTACAGGCCTCGATGTGCTACTCTCCCCGATGATGACATATGTCCACTGGAATCAGGTCCCTCCTGGGACTGTCCAGGACCATGTGCTCATGGCCTGCTGTGGTGTGGTGTAGCACCCACCTCCACAATGGTGTCCGGCAGTTGTTGGCTATGAGGATGGGCAGGTTCCACGAGGCTGGCAAGGAGCTCCTCAACACGTGTTAGGGGGATGGATGGCATGGCCCCCCTGTTGCAAGGTGATCCTCCCGGACTGCAGCAACACGCCAACGGGTATTGCGAAGGAGGTGAGAACAATGATGCCAGACCTGCACATAACTGAGGTTGTGCAGTCCGACATCATTAACCCTGTAGACTAGGTCATTCCACAGGGTGGTCCACTCCTACTGCTCATGGGTGGCTCGGCCAAACAGGACAGGTTAGTGCTGGATTAGGTGGTTTATCAGTATGTCGTTCTCAGCAGCTGAGTAAGCTGGGAGCTGTCCATGTGACATCTTGTCTGAAAGACATAAAGATGGAAACAGGTCTGAGCAACTCATACAGCAAGGTTACTACAGTTCTTAATACACATCTCTGTCACCCCCCCCCCAACAATATCAGCAACAACAAACTGTACACACAACTCAGTAGGTATGGCTACAGCTTACCTACCAGTGGAACAGATATTGTATTGTACCACACTTCATCCTATGTGTTTGTAGCCATGTTCCCTGTGTGGACACTATCATTGCTGGCCTGTTACAGACTATTCACCTACATGCCATTGTCAGGGCCACTATGGTTCCATATATGCCTGTGGTATGCTTGCCATGTGATTGTTGCACATCTGACATTCTGTGTTATTGGTGATATCTATGCATGCTGTTGGACATGTTCTGGGATTGTGTAGAATATTACCACCCACATATGTTCTATAACAGTGACACAATAGCATGTGTAGGGAATATTTGCCAGCAGAACCACCTCTCCAAACTCATCTGCCCATGTTACCAAGCCACATCACATGTGGGACCCTTCCTGGGGCCTCCTCTTGCACTGGTCCAGCACTACCTTCAGGTGGAACCAACTCAGGGGATGTTGTCCCTCCCAGGGGGCACACACAGACATGATTTGTCCCCCGAGGCCATGTCCAGGGTCTGTTCCATAGCGGGCTCCACAGACACATGTGGGATGTGCTACATCACCTTGAGGCACCCAGTACACATTTACAGGGTCCACATGCTCCTCCTGCTTAGCCTCCATGCCAGGCACCTTTGGGACATGGACTGCTGTTGTGAGTAGCATTGGATGGGAGGCTTGTTCCCATTGTTTCCATATTGGGGCCCATGGGGCTTCCACATCACAGACCATACACACCATCCAGGGTGTTTACCCACCACATGTGCCACATACCATCCATGTAGGCTGCCGTCTATATCTACCAACCCAGACCACCTTTGCAACTATACCTGCCATACTTCCCCATATTCCCATACCCTACTTCACAGACAAGGGCAATGTGGTCCCAACAAGGGGTTCACATGTGACATACCTGTCCATGTTTCACACTCTGACAGCTGTATATATCTGTGTGTATTGCTATGTGTGATGTTCCCTTGCACATAGTATGCAGCACTGTGGTAGAAATATAGGGGACATGTATTTACATACATAAGTGTGTGTGTGTGTGTGTGTGTGTGTGTGTGTGTGTGTGTGTGTGTGTGTGTGTGTGTGTGTGTGTGTGTGTGTGTGTGTGTGTGTGTGTGTGTGTGTGTGTGTATGTGTGTGTGTGTGCTTGTATATATGTAGAAATATGCATATAGGTATACATCTATATATGTGTAGATATATATGATGTTGTATATATGTGTTTATATATATGTCTACATATGGGTATCTGTATATCTGTGGACCTCCATGTAAATATACGGGTCTACTTTACATGGTTGACTTTTCACAAAGTCGACTTTCATATGGCAGAGACCATATGATCGACTTTTGAAAAGCCGACCATGGGGAACCTCTATGTTCGTACAGTGCGGAATAGGAAAATTTCCCTCTTCCGGACTGTAGTGCAATCTCGGAGTTGGTATATTTAAGTTATGGGGGGGGCAGACCCCCACCACAGGGGGTGCAGGGGAGTGGAGCCCCCCCCTGCTAAACGGTTTAAGGTAAGTATCCGTTGTGTTTTTTTTTGTGTTTATTTTACATAGTCGGCTTTCCGAAAGTCGATCATATGGTCTTGGCCATATGAAAGGTGACTGTGAAAAGTCGACCATGTAAAGTAGCCCCAAATATATATATATATAAATATATATATATATATATATATATATATATATATATATATATATATATATATACACACACATTTACGTACCTATTCAGACATCAGGTCCACAATCTCACCTCACCTTCCTGCCCAGCTGCACTGTTCTGCCTTGCTACGTCACAGACAAGTGCCACATATGGATACAGCTGAACATCATTACAACAACACCTGATGGCACATATAAATCATTCCACATCATCTATCCCATTATTATGGACCAAGTACTACAGTCAATTACATGCATATCATCATCATCATCATTATCTTTCGGCTTTTCCCATTAGGGGTCACCACAGCAGATCATCTCTTTCCATTTCTTCCTATCCTCTGCATCTTGCTCTGTCACACCAACCGCCTGCATGTCCTCTCTCACCACGTCCATAAACCTTATCTTAGGCCTTCCTCTTTTCCTCTTGCCTGGCAGCTTCATCCTTAGCATCTTTTTCCCAATATACCCATCATCCCTTCTCAGCACATGTCCAAACCAACGCAATCTCGTCTCTCTTGCTTTGTCTCCAAACTGTCCAACATGAGCTGACCCTCTAATATACTGATTCCTAATCCTATCCATCCTAGTCACACCAAGTGCAAATCTTAACATCTTTAACTCTGCCACATCCAGCTCTGACTCCTGCCTTTTTGTCAGTGCCACTGACTCCAACCCATATAACATAGCTGGTCTCACTACTGTCTTGTAGACCTTCCCTCTCACTCTTACTGGTACCAGTCTGTCACAAATCACTCCTGACACTCTTCTCCACCCATTCCACCCTGCCTGTACTCTCTTCTTCACCTCTCTTCCACATTCACCATTACTCTGAACTGTTGATCTCAAGTACTTAAACTCGTCCACCTTTACCAATTCTACTCCCTGCATCCTCACCATTCCTCTACCCTCCGTCTCATTTACACACATATATTCTGCCTTAGCCCTGCTGACCTTCATTCCTCTGCTCTCTAGAACATATCTCCACCTCTCCAAAGTCTCCTCAACCTGATTCCTACTCTCACTACAGATCACAATGTCATCTGCAAACATCATAGTCCACGGGGCCTCCTGTATGATCTCATTTGTCAACCTGTCCATCACCACTGCAAATAAGAACGTACTCCGAGCTGATCCTTGATGTAATCCCACCTCCACCTTAAACGGATTTGTCACTCCCACTGCAGTCCTCACCACTGTCACACTACCCTTGTACATATCCTGTAGCACTCTTACATACTTCTCTGCCACTCCCGACTTCCTCATACAGTAGCATAACTCTTCTCTAGGCACCCTGTCATATGCTTTCTCCAAGTCTACAAAGACACAATGCAACTCCTTCTGACCTTCTCTGTATTTCTCCAATAACACTCTCAGAGCAAACAATGCATCTGTAGTGCTCTTTCCTGGCATGAAACCATACTGCTGATCACTAATCATCACCTCCCTTCTTAACCTAGCTTCTACTACTCTCTCCCATAACTTCAAGCTGTGACTGATCAATTTTATCCCTCTGTAGTTACTGCAGCTCTGCACATCACTCTTATTCTTAAAGATAGGTACCAAAACACTTTTTCTCCACTCCTCAGGCATCCTCTGACTTTCTAAATTTCATTAAACAATCTAGTTAAAAATTCCACTGCCATTTCTCCTAAGCACCTCCATGCTTCCATTGGGATGTCATCTGGGCCAACAGCCTTTCCATTCTTACTCCTTTTCATAGCTGTCCTCACTTCCTCCTTGCTAATCTGTTTCACTTCCTGATTCACTATCCCCACATTATCCAACCTTCTCTCTCTCTCATTCTCTTCATTCATCAGCCTCTCAAAATACTCTCTCCATCTACTCAACACACTCTCCTCTCTTGTAAGTACCTTTCCCTCACTATCCTTTATCACCCTTACTTGCTGCACATTTTTTCCCGCTCTGTCCCTCTGTCTAGCCAATAGGTACAGGTCCTTTTCTCACTCTTTAGTGTCCAATTTCTCATACAACTCTCCATACGCCTTATCCTTAGCTTTCGCCACCTCTCTCTTTGCCACTTTCTTCATCTCTTTGACAATCCCACTCCTTCTTCACCAGCCTCTTCCTCTGTATACTCTCCTGTACTTCCTCATTCCACCACCAGGTCTCCTTGTCCTCCTTCCTCTGTCCAGATGTCACACCAAGCACCTTTCTAGCAGTCTCCCTTACTAGTTCTGCTGTAGTTACCCAGCTATTCAGTAACTCTCCACTGCCTCCCAGTACCTGTCTTAACACTTCCCTAAACTCCACTTCACAATCACCCTTTTTTAACTTCCACCATTTAATCCTTGGCACTGCTTTCACACTCCTCCTCCTCTTCTTAATCACCAACGTCATCCTACAGACCATTCTATGCTGCTTAACTACACTTTCCCCTGCCACCACTTTACAGTCTCCAATCTCCTTCACATGCATATATACTTCACATACCTGTTGTGGGAATGATGTCTCTTCTGGATAGTTTGCTGGATGGATGTTTTTATTTTTATTTTTGTTGTGTTTTTTTTTTTTTTTTGCCTTTCACTCAGTCTCTCTCTCTCTCTCTCTCTCTCTCTCTCTCTCTCTCTCTCCAGTAAATGGATTGAGCTGCTTTGAATTGAGTACAGCATGGCTTTTGTAGGTGATGCACATGATCAGGTGATGGCCTCTGCACCATTTAGTGTCCTCCACTTGCTACCTGCATGCAGCATGCTGTGTAGTACTTCCAGTTACCACTGTCATGACAACCCACTACTATAAATCCCTACATCATGTGGGTGTGGTCCCTTTACCTTTCCCTTATGGTGGACATCCTTCCTGTGTGTGGGCAACAGTGTTACAGACAGCAGGTAGCAATACTTCTTACAAGAGAACTTACGCACTCAGGCCAGCTACATATTTGTATGAGGTTCCAGAACTGCAAATGGAGTGTGAGTAGCGTTGTTGCATGCATTGTATAGCACCAATGTTACAGGGTTTGTGTGTACATACTAGTTTAACATGGATTGCAGTCAGTCTGCATAGCTCTCAACTGTGGGCCTATCCACTTGATGGCCAGAGGTGTGCCTATTATATTTTGTCTGTCCACCACACAGGTATTGTGTCAGATATATCACTGGCAGTGTGTGTGTTGAGTGCTTATCAGTACATGGCTACATCCATTTCTGTTTCTAACTTCATATTCCTGACTAAGGGTATGTTGCAGACTATCCTGTAACACCAGTGACTTGCTTAGTGTATGACAACAGTATTTCACATATGGGCCTGTGTTCCAGCCTCTGTCCATCACCTACATACCAGGCTTTGTCCGTATGGCATTCTATCAGGGTTGCTATGTAGTGGGCTGTGAGTATGTCATGCTGCCATCAGTCCACTGCTCTTGTGGCCCCCACACATATTGTGGGGTCGGGTCCATATATGTGTGGGCTTCATTTACACAATACATGTCTGCCCTTATGCACTCCAGAGGCCAGTGTATGTAATAGCGGTATATGACCCTGTATGTCAGTCTAGGGGGGGATGTACCATAACTAACCTAGGCTGGTATAACATGTGGGCGTATCAGGGGTAAGCTGCCTTAAGGTATCTGGATGTGCATTACCATACAATTCCCCTTGGGTAAATGCAGACC
>NC_056732.1:1761410284-1761450284 GCF_019279795.1 Protopterus annectens
GCTTATTACTCTCATAACATTTTGGGGAGTTGCTAGTGTGACAGGTTTGTTCTTATAGATGTGTGACAATTAGTTGTATTTCCTGTTTGCTGCCTAAACATCTGGGATCATCCCACTGATTTCCCAGGGGGACAGGATGAGAGGCAGCAGATATGGGCCAATATACTGGACATTCTGGACATATCTGTACAGTTGTGGGGTATGATTCTGTATGCAGCCTACTTCCCCTCCCAGGATTCAGACCATGGCTCTGTCTGCTAACACTAAAACACTGTTCATCACAGTTGTGTGTGCTATATAGATATTGCTGTATATCTCTTATCTGATTTCTGTGTATAATTCTCCTGTGGTTTTACATTCTGTCCTTGTATTACATCACTCTTATACAGGATTTCCTGGACAGTTATATTATGCAGCAGAGTGTGGATGACAGTGATGAGGAAAACACATCATCCAAAGCCTCCTTTAAAGACCTCATCAGGCAACATCTCAAGCAAAGTTGGCAGTGCCATGATTGCTCCCCAGGCTAGTGAAAGTGGATAACATATACATACTAAATCTAGAGCAATTGATAATAATTTTTCAATTTTACTCACAAACACTGGCTAATCTATAATGTATGTACTGTACCTGTGTACTATGTATGCATTCTACCTACGTTCCAAAGTTCATCCGTACACCACAAATCTATTACTTACCTTTATTTTTAAAATTAATATTTTTTTGATTGTTCTCTCCACTGTAACTGTTTGTGCCGCATACCACTGTAAAAACATGTCTCTTGTAATTTGTGTGTATACTGATCATGTCTAAATAACTAAATGTGGCTGTAATTTTTCTTTGTGGAGCTTTTCTCCCCGGGCCTCTGCTGAAAAAGGGCCTTTTCGGCTCAGTCAGACACCCCTGGTTAACAAATGTAAAATAAAATAAATAAATAAATAATACCTTATTATTCAGAGCAACTGCAACAATAACAATGCCATACAATACCAAAGTAAACAGTACCAGTACAGGGTATCAATCTTTTATTTCTGGGCACAGTGTTCGTATCTGATGGACCTGTGGGAGCAATGTCTGTTAGCACTACCTGAATGTTGCTACACAAAGTACCAGATTTCACATTAGTATTATGCACTTACATCTCATTCTGTTACTGTACACACTCTGGTCACAGCTTGACAACACGGGGGTGTAGATGGGACATACTTGGCTTATTACTCTCATAACAGTTTGGGGAGTTGTAGAGTGACAGGTTTGTTCTTATAGATGTGTGACAGTTGTATTTCTTGTTTGCAGCCTATATGTCTGGGAACATCCCACTGATTTCCCAGGGGGACAGAGTGACAGGCAGCAGATATGGGCCAATTTGCTGGACATTCTGGACATATCTGTACAGTTGTGGGGTATGATTCTGTATGCAGACTACTACCACTCCCAAGATTTGAACCATGGCTGTGTGTGCTAAAAATACAACAGTTCATGTCTTAGTTGTGTGTGCTATTGGGATTTTGTTGTTTGTGTTTTTACTGTTTTCTGTCTATTTATCTCTCAGTTTTTCTAAATGACCTCTGGGGACTACACCACTTATATACAGACATTCCTATACATTTTATTTATGTTGCACAGTGGGAGTAACAGTGCTTAATACAACAATACTATTACATGATTGCAAATCTACATTACCATATTATACCCAAGTAAACACATGCAGTCCAGAAGTTTTACCTTTATTGTCAGATTATTATGCTTTTATTTACATACAACCTATATGAGACTCTTCCTGCCATATTCTCTGGTGTATGTAGTACATGCCTTAAACAATACAGGTTTTATACTGGCAATTAACTTACTAATACTTTTAGATTTATTTCCTATGACAGTACATGCAAGAGTATTACTAACCTGCCTCGCATTGCAACCTCTCCAAATGACATCCATGGGCCTCCTGGTTCACAGCCCACTCACTTGCCACTGTGAAGGACATAAGAGGAATATTTAGCCATACCTATCCATAATATACATGAGCTGGCAATTATTAAATGGGTAGTGGAGTGATAGTTACACACATCTGGGACTTCCCCTGTCCTCCTAGCCTCTTGAATCCACTGATCCAAGAGATCCCCCTTTCACCGCTTCACATCAGCATAGTGATGCCTGACCTGCTTACCAGTTCAGGGTATGCCAGTGGCACTGGTGAGGTCACGGGCGAGATGGTCCCAGGCTTCCGCTTTATATTGGTAACCTTGGTACTGGCCCTGCAGCAGTTTCTGCTCATGGTCTTTGACAAGGTGTCCTGCTCTGACTCTGGACTCCTGGATGCCCCAGCACTATGCCCAAAAGCACACACCCTCTCCCTTTCCAGACATGGTGCCTGCAAGGGGAAGCTACAACCAGTTATGAGATGTATTCCCGCCTGCTGGGATTAAATAGGGCCGATTTCCCACACTTTGTCGTGATTTGGACAGTTTTGAAAAGGCTGAGCAATGGGCAAACCTGCTTGCCTAAGGTTGGCATTGCTTAAAGGGGCATACCAATGGGCAAATTGAGTTAGCTGGCCTACACATTGCTTACACCTACTAAGCTGGCCTGTGCAATGCTTAGTCTTGCTTAATGTTTAATTTGCATTATATTTGCTTTTTGGCATTGATTTATTATTCATTACATGTTATATATGTGTCTGGTATCCATGATTCATGTGTACATACACTGTATGGGGTCCTTGTGTTTAGTAGGGGGCAGCAACACTTTATTTCAATCACACCTCACATCTGAGCTTACTGTAGTACTTCAGTTCACATATTTATGTTATGTAGTAGGTTATGGAACATAAGACTGCATATAAATTCCTTTCACATGTTCAGTTTGATTTTACTATAGTGAGGATTTGTTTGGTGATACCTCAGTCTTATGTACTGCTGTGATGGCTTAGTGGTTAACTACTGTGACTATAGTGTACAGAGTCCTTTGTTCAAGACCTGCAAAGGCTGTTTATTTTGTTGCTGGGCAGAACAGCGGTTGTTGGATGCAGAGTGATTAAGGCACTTTTAAGCACTTGTAAGCCTGTTTGCGTGAGGGTAAGCTATGCTAACCTTTGGTTAAATATGCTTACAGAGAGTTAGCTTCAATATTGCTTAACCTGTGCGCGCATTGCTTACCCCCATGCAAATGGGCTTAAACCTACTTACTAGTGCTTACATATGCTTACTCCTGCTTTCTACTGCTTAATAGTGCTTACACTTGCTTACTAGTGCTAGTGCTTACTCCCGCTTACCACTGCACTAATTTAGACAGTAATGTCTAATGGTTCTTGGTAAGGTGGAGGATTTGGAAGCTGTGTGGAGTTATCATTCATTACACATTTTACCTTCCATTTGTATACCTGATTCCTGTGTACATATACTGTTTGGAGCAAGTGGGAATATCTGTGGACTTTGCAACATTATGACACTGACACCTCACATCTGTATTATTTAATGCAGTACTCCAGTTCACAAATTTAGTAGGTTATGCAACTAAAATATTGGTCTTAAAGTGATCTGACATGGAAAGTGCTGCAGTGGGACTCGAACCGGGAATGACTGCGTGTAAGGTGAATGCTCTGCCCACTACACTATTGTTATACTGCTGCATTTGTATATGTCTTGCTTTTTATCCTCTTCTGCCATTTAAGCTGCATTAACCATAGCTAAGCTTTGGGCAAACCCATGCACCTATGGTTAAATGTAATCTGTTTCATAAATAAAGTATCTTTATATTTTTTGTGTTTATTGCTCTTGTACACACGGGGAGATGTTGTTGGGGGTATGCTTAGACCTATGAGCAGTCTCGCTCATTCTTTTAGGACTTTCTGCTGTTCTTCATTGCAGGGGTATGTATATTCTGAGAGCTCTGCTCTCAGACATGCCCCATGCACTCTTACATCCTCCGTATAAGATTAGGAGATCAGGCAGCACTTCTTCATTAATATGCATGGCGCGCTGCTATCCTGCTCCTAAATGGCCGCTTCCGTGCAGGACTAAACTAGTCCTACATGGAAGAATAGTAAATCTGGGGTGCACATACGCACACACACACACACACACACACACACACACACACACACACACACACGCACGCACACACACATACACACACACACACACACACACACACATACACACACGTTTATATTCATATAGTTTCTTTTTTTATTTGTTACAGATGTGTGGTATCAGTGTTAGGTAAGGAAAACCATACTGTACACACAAATATTTTACTTATGAAATAAAAAGTTATAGAACTAGAGTGGTGTTTAAAGAAACATATTTGGAGGTTGAGTGGCATTATATGACAGAATGGTCCTGAGTAGGAGCATAAGCACAAATGATAGCTGTCTAGACAATCTTCCACATAGTTTTATTCTGTGTACTAAATTAGAAATATTAAACTAAGCTGATGCTGCCAATATATAAATACAGGTGTTGAATTAATAAAATTGCCTGAGTTTTATAACAGAAATAAATGCAATGTAGCAGAGAGACGACCTGCTGTTTGCATGTTATAAAGTTTCATGTATATGTGCACCATGTAGACCAGTCTAATGAATTTCATCTGAAGTATGTTTTACATTTGTACTTTGTAGGGCATTATTTTCCCAACTGTAGCACATTATAAGATGTAGAATGTGTGTCAATAAATAACAGATGATAAATACACATGCTGATATTACTTCACCACAGCTGTCATCATTATGTTTTAACAGACAATTCTAGTCATCTTAAGACAAATGAATGCGATGAGAGAGCACATCTTCTGCCTCAGGTAGGAGCATGTTTTATAAAGCATTAACTATTTAATGGATGCACATTTTGATTTGGTCAAATGGTTTGTACAACTGTGCAAGATATGATATGGTGCTTATTACTGAGACTGATATGGGTGGAGTGAAAGTGAACATTTCAACTTCTGCATTGTTTTTCTTTTTGTACACATTACAAAGTTTATTTATTTATTTATACAAACATTGTGTACTTTTTAGTAAGTTAAATATAAAGGCCAGAATTTAGAAAGAGTTTGCTCTGTCTAGAGCACATTCGCATGCTGTGCTAAAGTTCTTACAGTTCATGCAATACAGAAGGTAATGAATTCAAATAAGTCTATAAACATGGCAGGTGAAGATTTAGACATAGTATTGGACAGAATATGTCCACTTTCCTAAGCAAGTATAAATGGATGTAGCACACAAAACATATCATCATATAGAGCAAATGGTTATATCACTATGTCCAAAACTTTCACTGAAACTAATTTTGACAAAAAATCATTTAAAATTGTTCAATTGCTCTATTCCTTCATAGAGCAGAGCCTGTGGTCACTACATCTGACCTCAATATTTCAGGAGCTCAGCCATAAGGCCCTACATATACAAGTTTATTGAGAATTTTGTCAGTGTTTAATATAAGCATATCATGAAGAACCTTGCTGCATATTGAGTTAAATACACATCTGCTCTGTGATTAAAATTCTCTGTGAAATAGTCCTTGCACTCTTAAGAACTCAAGTTGGCCACTGTCCCCTTTTGTTTGACCAGTAGACTACACTGCATATGCCAGGTATTTACTCTCAAGAAATGACAGAAAACCTGTTTGACCTGCATTTCTTTGTTAATTGCTTTGTTCTGGCTATAAACTGATTGATCTTAGTTATAAATTCACCTGATGGTGGATCTTAGTAGCAGACACTTGCAAATACTTCTTCACAGGTACAATGTCAGAGTCTCTCAGAGATCACCTCCCTCTCTATACAACTAGACATCTCACAAATCCACTTTAACAGCATATTTATAAAACAGCATATACTCTTTCCAAGTTTATCTCAGAAATGTTTATTACTACAATATCATATATTTACTGGAACTTCCTAAAAATCTTCCCCTCAGATGATGCTGTAATTGAATTCAAGACAACTTTTCTAAATATCCTAAACAGTCTTGCACCTCTTAGAAGGAAGATATTGAAAACAATAATACAATTTGGCTATCCCAAAAGAGTAGAATGCTAATGCAGGATAGAGAAAAAACATGGAAATAATGTCAGAAATATAAAACACCTCAGTAACTTAAAAACTTCAGAATATTTTACAATTATACTAAAAAAACAAATAAATGAAGACAAAAATATACTATAATAACTTACAGAACATTACCTAACACAGTCCTAAAAAAAATTGGACAGCCATTAAAGAAATCTAACTTTCCAGCCAAAAATTCAACCCAAATCCCTCTCCTGATAATTCACAGCTCAAAATGGTAATACAGTTTAGCTTTCATTTTATAGATAGCATAGGATCTCTAACTAAGGATTCCATAACATCTAATCCCAGTCCTGCCCATCAGCCACAAATCAGCACATCCATGTTTACCTTCAAACCTGTGCCCACATCCTATATAAAACTACTTGTAAACTTAAACTTTGCTTTTCTTCAGATGATGACTTTCCAAGAGAGTATGTAAAATTAGCAGCCAGTAACATTGCCTATCCTGTCTCAGGCCTTATATATAGGCCAGTCTAGGAATCTCACATTCCCTCTTTCTGGAAAAAGTCTCACATTATTCCTCTGCACAAAGGAGGAAATTCAATGGACATTAATAACTTTAGACCTATAGCAATCTTATCTCCCCACACCAAAATACTTGAAAAAATGCATTGAAAAATAATTTTTAGACTATCTCCTGCAGGAAAAACTCCCATCCTCTACATAACATGACTTCTATCCTTTCTATAGTACTAGCACTGCACTTCTAATCTATATAGATACTGTTAATAAAGCTAATGATAATGGCAAACTAGTCTCTTCCTTATTTCAAGACTTGTCTAAAGCCTTTGACAGAGTTTGCATAGCAAACTTCTACTTCAAATGTCCTCACTAAGTCTCTGTCAGTCCACCCTTCTGTGGTCAAAAGCTACCTGTCCAAAATATATCAGTCAGTAAAATGGCAGTCCATGCTCTCCCCTCACCTCCCAGTCACTACCAGTGTACCACAAGGCTTTATCCTTGGTCCCCTTTTCTTTAGCATTTTCACCAACATCCTCTACACTTCCATGCAACAGACCACACTAATACAATATGCAGATGACTTAACTCTCATTTGCATATCTGACAACATGGTACATCTCCAACAAATTACTCAGGAAGCTTTAACAGCCGCTGAAACATGGTTTTGTAACTCTAAACTCATACTCAACCACAAAAAGACCAAACTACTGCTTTTTCCCCCAAATCCCTCTCTCGTGAAAAAAAAAATTAAAGTCCTCTCTGTTGCTAATACAACTAGTGAAGTCACTTCTTATAGCAAACTATTAGGTGTAATAGTGGATAATAATCTTACATTCAACCTGCATGTACAAAATTGCATAAGAAAAACTCAAAAATTAGGAATACTTTATACAGCCAAAAACTCTCACTGATGGAAATAAAACTACACTTGCTAGTATTTACCTCCTTTCCACACTTCTTTATGGTACTCCCCTCCTTACTAACCTCCAGGCTTCACAAAAACTTAAACATGAACAATGCTATAAAAAAGTTGCTAAATTTGTGGCACATACCCCTTTCAGAAACAACCTCTGTATAACCCCTGAAAAGTCTAAATTGGTTAGAATTGCCACACTGACTAACGTATACACAAATTTGTACCACCTTTAAAATTATCCAGCATTCAACTGCCTGTCCAGCACTAAAAAAAATTCTACACAACTATGTTCCCAGTCAGTCATTGCCATCCAGCAACCAAAAACTCCTGTCTGTCTACGAACCTAGCAAATATGTTGGGCATTGTCTATACTCATACAAGGTTGCTATGACCTGGAACTCCTTATCTGAATCCATCAGGTCTATATCCTCCATCCCATCTTTCAAAACCAATCTGAAAGACTTCCTAGCTACAATCTGGCTCTATTCTTGCTCAAATAGAGGATAAACTATATCCTTAAATTTGAAAAAGTATCTTTTCATTCCTTATACTTCCTTACACTCCCTCCTTTGCTCAATTCATTTGCTACTATCTATTTCTCTTCCCTGACTTTCTCTCTAAATATACCATAAGCCTGTTTTCCCCTCACTTCATATTGCAATTCATATTTGTATTAGACTACCTACCTTTAATTTCTCTACAAACTATCTAAAATGTCTCTAAATATTAAATGATTGTCATATACCCTATATCAATTTTTAATCAATGCTTTTGTATTATATTTAATTTGCTATAAAACTTAAAAATCGGATATATGAGCATAATTATGATATTAAGAATGGAAACCCCAACAATGCTTTGGCTAATCATAAAGGGATATGCTCAGAAGCAGAATTCCATTTCTATGTCTTGGAAGTAGTTAAGAAAGATATTCGAGGGGGACCATGGGAAGATACGATCGAATACAAAGAACTGTTGTGGCAGTTACAGTTGGAATCGTATAATAAACCAGGTCTGAATAATATAGTATCCCTTTTACCTGTGTTGAAATTGAGGGCTGCCAAATTATGAGTGACATCTTATATAATAAATTTTAAAGTTGTTTTTATTTTTTATTTTTATGAAAATGTATGATTGTAAGAAATGGCTTTATTAGAGTTTAACAATTCGTACTTATTAAGTATTATGTAGGACATTTTTTTATAAATCTAGGAAGGTAGTTTTTAGAATTTAAATTTAATTTATATATAAAAGAATTCTCTGTATATAAGAGTAATATTCCTTTTTGTACACTAGAGGGAGTATGTGCAATGATTAAATGATATATCCCTAGGCAGAATTTTAATCAATGTTTTTCCTTTATAAATATGTTGAGATTGTTATTTTTATATATGAATTTGTTCTAAGGTTCTTTTTAAAGTTGTTGATGGTAAGGAGAAGTGTGTTTACAGTTTTTAAATATGAGTTTTTAAACAAAATTTTTTTTAGTTTGACTTAATACGATTTGTATTAATTATTAGATAATTAATTACCAATTTGGTGTGGTTATTTGTTAATTGAGCTCATTTTATGTATATATAAGGCATGCTAAAATTCATTGGATTGTAGTGCATCTGAAGAAGTGCTTGAAACGAAAACGCAGGTGTGGAGACATAGCGTTTGTGCCTTGGAGTGTACTGTATTCGTGGTGACCAGCCGTTGTGGTAATAAAGATTTTTATACCAGAAAGGACTTTTTTTGCCTTCCTCCTCTAGTGCTTTTTTGCAAGTAATTTGCTATAATTATTTTAACTGCAAATGTTTTTATTTTTTTATTTTTGAAGATTGTAGAATTATTGTTCTAAAAATTTGTAATAATTTGGAGCTTTTCTCCCCGGGTCTCCACTGAAAATGGACTTTTACCCAGTCGGAGTTTTGCTGTAATCAAATGACAATAAATCAATCAACAAACAAATAAGTAACTAAATATACCATAACCTACACGATGACAGCATGTGTTGCAAGTGTGATTTCCATTGCTGTTTCCAACAGTGACATTTCCCAGAGAGGCACCTTTTTAACAAACTAAGAAACATATTACCTAATAATGTTAATGCTATTTAATATACTTAAGGTGGGAGTTACTACACAATTTTCTATCTAAACAAAAACCCAAACTTCATAAGAAAACAAAGTATAAAAGCAAAAAAAGCTCACTGGCCTAATCACAAGAAGTAATTTAATAAGTTGTAAACACTTACGTTCAGAGTAGCAAACACTGAACTTCATCAGACAATACACTGCCCTTTCTGAACCCTTATATACAAAAACAAACAGTGCCTTCTAGTGACTAAATCAATACATAGCATGCTAAAAAGCAATTTAAACAATAATAAACAAAATTCATCAGCAAAATCAGCATTAAACTTTGCCAGTATTAACATCAACAAACTGGGAATTGATGTTATATCATTATGACCAGGGGCACTGGTTTCATCCATAGTCAATTGCCAATACAGTTCATATGTTTCTAATACCGCTAACCAATTTTTTTCTCTCTCAAGTTCAAACACTTTCTCAAAAATAAAGAGATTGTTTTTTAAATTAATACAATCTATAAAGTGTTTATACAATGCAGTCTTAAAATCCTGTTTTGAAATTACATAAACATGTTGATAAATCCTCTACTTGAGGGGACATTTAGTTTTCCCTATAGAAAATCTCAGACAAATGGAGCAATTTGCCATGTACACCACCCCTTTCATGTTACAATTAAGTCTACCATTCAGGGCAAGTGCTTTAGGGAGATGATTCAACATCAAATGGCCCCCTCCCAAATAAACCTTCATTGTCAGCAGCAACCACATTTGAACAGACCAACACTGTCATTAGTTGTGAAACTCCTCTGTGAATTTTTGAACATCTTTTAAGTTGTTCTTGCCCCTGTATACCATCAAAGGTTTATCCCCCACAGTATAGTGTAAATTCATTGGTATAATAATCATTAGCCAATTTTCCTCTAACATCCCATCCCCTCAGCCATTCCAGTCATTCCAGTGTGCCATTACTTGGCAGAGACTGCTGTTGCCAAAACAACTTTTCATTTCAGTGCTTCATCTACAAATGCAGTATCTGCTGCTACTGAAGAATAGATTGTCTCTATTGCAGAACAAATGATGTGTTGGTGATATGTCCGCAACATTTTCTGAACTAGATCAGATATGCAATAGGGAATGCCTGGCAAAGAATGAAAACAGGCTCATAATTACTAGGCCTGCTGTCCTTTAAGGAGCCTATACCAAATTCACAATTGATTCAAAGCACTGTCTGGTTATATCAGTTGCTTAAAGTCATACAGTAGACAAAGAAATGTGGAAAGATTCAAACCCTGCACTGTTGTCACAGGAAGTAATTCAGTAACAATTCAGAGATTTTGCACTCTGCATCATCTGCCAGAGTAGCAGTTTTTAACTAAATGCATAAATTCTTTACAGTCCAGTCCTGTAGAGAAGCCCATAGAACAGCAATATGCAGAAGTGATTATATAATAGTGATGAGAATCATCACTCTAAAAAATGGAGACTATTATGACCTAACAAATGTTAACCCCTTTGTAAGATACTGGAGGCTGTAAAGAAGGCACTGAAACTATATCACTAAAATGCAAAATGTTTAGACAATGTTGCCTAATCAAGGCCAGTTAATGAATTCATTAATTCTTTTGTGCAATGAATAAAACAAAACAATTAAGGACAATATAAATGCTGCAGCAGCTTTTGTTCAACCAACCACAAGTCATGGAAAAATCAGAAGTATTAGTGCATAAAACATACTTTATTTAGGGGGCTTATTGTTTATAGTACACCTACATCTCATTGTTGGCCTCTCTATGTCTTCCCCATCATCAAAGAATAGCTATCCTTTCTGACATTACTTAGTACTGATCTATATTACTTGAGTAGCTAATAATGGTGAATTGTTGCAGCATGCACCTTCAGAGTAACAGCCAGATGATGTACAAAATCATGCCCTGTATAAGATAATGAATCGGGCCACCACCAGCCATACCATTACTCCATTCCTTGGCTGTCTTTCCTGTTACCATAAACACTGTTCAGCCTGTCATTGTACATACTATTTTCCTCTTTACTTTTATAATTATCATAGATATTGGATTTCATTTAAAACATTTCAGATTTCACATTGAAAACAGACTTAACATGAGAAACAGTATAGTCATCTTCCCTTAAAACTCATATTTAGTAAAAATGCATCTGGTAACCCATGACACAAATGGGTTTTGGACAAGCAATGCATCAGTGATGGTACAGATGCACATAGAGGGTATTTTAAAAGGATGGAGAGTGCCACACAGCAGTCCATGAGATGTTACTAAGAGTGAACCACAGGCCGCTAGGTTTGAATTACTGCAGTGCAAATTTGCCTTACCTGCTAGAAATCTGTAAAATTAGAATCCTAGCAGAAACAAAAATATAACCTGTCGGGTAAAGTCACATGTAAAAGAACCAAACATCAAATAATACAACTTACTGTGACCTACACTGCAAATAAAAATAAAACAAACTGTAGAAAATCTGTTTATTCAACAACACTGCACAGGTAAGCGTTTTCACATTAAATTAACTAATGCTTCATCAGACTGATAAAAAACTTCAGTCTCTTAAAAAAAAGCATCACTTCCCAGCTCATTAATACATATTCAAGCTGACAAATAAGAGCAAAGATATAATAAATCACTAAGGATATTCACAACCTCATCAGCAAGCACTGGTATAGAGTACATCTCATAGCAATGACATCACAAAAAGACTTCAATGCTGTAGTTTAAAACAGCAACACTATAGAACACATATACTCTTATTCATAGAATTCATAAAAATTCATGCAAGCAGCACAAAAACAAAAACTACTCCAAAACTATTACTTTCACTACATAAACTATATGATAATAATAAAAATAATAAAATATATATACATATTTTCTAGACCCTGAAGCAAATCAGTGTAAGAGGGGCACATTCTAAGGACAGGTTTCAGGGACATAGAATCATTCAGAAAGGATCATAATTCAACTATCCAACTTTGTTCTCTAGCTTCAGTGATGTTATTAACATTTCCCCCTTGAACACCTAACTTAACAGTCTCCAAAACAAAAAAACCTGAATGTATGGTGTGTCCCTGACTTCTGGACATGTACAGCAAGTGTATTAGTGTCTCTCACATTCCTGATCTCACCCAAGTGTTCAAGAATCCTATCTTTGAAACACCAACTTGTTTTACCAATATAAAAGGCAAAACATTTCTGGCAAAACACATAATAAATCACATTGACTGTTCTGCAGTCAGCGTAAAAAGAGAAATCTATGGTATGCTTCAATACTGGGTGCTCAAAAGTAAGGCCTGAATATATATATTGGCATGCTGTACAACTCCTACATGGAAAAGTGCCAGAACATAAAGAATCAAACTGGTCAGCACAGTCTGTATTATTTCTATAGCAGAGCTGTCTTTTCAGAGAAATGTCATTATGAAAACTAAACTGCGGGCCATTGTCTGCTATGTCAGCAAGGTCAGGACAACTCCGCATAATATCCCAGTTCTTTTGGAGAATATCTGTGATTATATTAATGTCACTAGAATATGTGAGGACAAATCTAGTAGTTCTATTATTATACCCAGATACAGGAACAGGCATCATTACGTGAGCAGTAAAATCAGAGAAATAGGGTCTAGCTGTACTGCTTCTTTCTGATCTAGCCCTCTGTATACAGGCATCTATCTCTGTCTCAGTATACCCACAGCTTAAGAAATCCATCTTAAACTCCTTCAGAGCATGTTCCAATGAGAACTCATCAGTGTGTAGTCACATGACCCTAAGGCAATGTCCCCTCAGGACATTCCTGGGGATGTGTCTGGGGTGCATGCTGCTCTTATGCAACACTGAATTCTTTTTGCATGGCTTCTTATATATTTTTGTATTAAACTTGCCCAAACTATTAATATGAACAATAGTATCCAAAAAATCAATGGATTCTAAAGAGCTCTTATTACTTAATCTTAAAAAATCAGTCGACCTTTGCATAAAGGAAATAAACTCAAGTAGTTCAGTCCTACCCTCCCAAAGCAAAAAAATGTCATCAACAAAACATTTATAATGAATGACATGTTGTATAGATATATATATATATATATATATATATATATATATATATATATTGTTTTTAAGGACCTTGGTCTGTTCCCCATATGCTAATACAGGGTTGGCATAGCTATGGGCACAAGCTGTGCCCATAACCATGACAACCTTCTGCAAATAATAATCCTGACTAAACACAAAGGCATTGTTCTCTAATACCAATTCAAGAAATGCACAGATGAGCTCAATTTTACTGCTAGACATATTTGCATATTCTGTTAAAAAAGACCTTGCATAATCAATACCCACAGTGTTAGGGATCACTGTGAATAAGGAAGTAACATCCAGGGTAACCAGTACAAGGTCAGTAGTCCTATTAGTTAGAATCCTACATGAAATCCAATGCAATTGACTACAATATATTTGGTTCATTTTCTGTGTCTTAGCTATAAAACACTAAGTATTGAAATAAAGGCACACATGGCAGCTGAAAGGATTAATCCAGCTTCGTTAAGGATATCACAGAGAACTGCCTGAAAATGGAAATCATTTGACATATAATCACACTTACTTTTATGACACACTTAAGAGGATACTGTTCTGTTGTACATATTATTTCCCTCTCTTTATGGAATTAGTTTTACAATACTTTGTGTAAATCAAAGCTAAGTCACATTAGATATATGTATGTAGCTTATTTAAAAACACTTTAATCAGTCCTTGTTATGGTTTCATTCCATGTCTTGAAATTAACTTTGATATTGTTTATCATTTCTTACAAATCTGGCTTGTTCTAGTGTCACTGTTGATGGATACAGTAACATCCATTTTGTTTGCCATAGTAGGTAATGTACTGCCACTGCCTGAAATGTTCTGCAGAGGTTTTTTTGGAAAGATCTTTGTCTGCAAAGTTTTGTTTCTTAGTCTGTAACTGAATCAGGTCTTGAGATTAAATTATCACATCATGTTGTAGCTGTTGTGATCTGTCATTATCCTATACTGAATTAAATCTTGTGCTGAGGAGATATTTCTTATTTATCCTAACTGAATGACTTTCACTCGTTTCAGCAATGTAAGAACTTGAAGTAGGGGCTACCACTGCTATGACAGCTTCTACCTGTCCTGTTTATTTTTTCAAGTGGTAGAGATGCAGCAAGCACGAAAGACCAAGAGAGCTCCTCTTAACGTAGATTTATTAAAAAGTAAAATACAATCAACGTTTTCGCTACTTGGTAAGGTAGTAGCTTCCTCAGAGATGCAGAAAAAAGGCGCCACAGTTTTTTAAAAATGATGTTAAGGAACACCCACTGTCTGCGTCAGAATTTACCTTAAAGAGACAGCGTACTTAACCGTGCAAGTGTTGAGAACGGACTTCAAATAAGTTTTATAACACACAAGTTAAAAACATTAAAAACATTCAATACAATCCTACCAAGTTGTGTTTATTGCTAAACTAATATATAGTATAAACAAAAGTAAGGAAGGATGAAAATGAAGAAAGATGGAAAAGCTTATATTCCTGTTCTTTTTATATACTAATTAAACCAATTCTATCCTCTAATGCACAAAAATGTATGTGCTTTTTTTGCACACAGATCTCGTCATGTGTGTGACTCTCAAAGTTAACTTCATCATAAAAATAAAGTTAACAAGTTCACAATATTAAAAATATTAAAAATAAAAAGAGTATAATTTTAAGAAGGAAATCAAATTAATACTAAGAGTTATTTACTCGAAAGTTACAGTTGGTAGTTAAAAGTTTAGTGTGAAAATAAGTCACTACATTAAAAATTGTGTAAACTACCTCCTGTAATTTCTCAATTTCAAGATGCATGTTATGTTACAATTTTCATTGAGCCCCGGAGGGCTAAAAGCATTGAGAATGAGTTGCCATTCCAATTCTTTACTTTCTAGTAACAGTGTAACAGGTCCACCTGTAATTGAAGGCAAGACTTGATCGATGGCTAAAAAGTGAAAACTATGACCAGGACATTTTGCTCTCAGCTCCTTGTAAAATCTACTCAATACTCAACTGCATCTCAACTGCAGCACAAGAAATATGGAAAAGCCAAATTTATTGGCGGGTCAAAAGGCCAAAACCAGGGACACGTTAAACATTGCTTGTATAATCTTGGAAAGTTGCTAGAATAAAATGCTGTGTCAGAGCAACATACAACTATGCCAAATCACCTGCTTTGTGAAAGAAAAATGCTGTGTTAACACCATACATTTTACTGCCAAGGTCCCTGTGCAAAACAGTCAGAGCAACATACCCCTACACCAAATCAGCTGCATTGTGAAAGAGGAAGACTGAAACTTAATTGGCTATCATTTAATGAATTCAGTTCACACAAAACACCTGGACAAACCCAGTAATGAGGGAATACAGCCTCAGACATATTCAGTGAATTCAGTTCTTGCCATAGTTGTCAACCTTAGCACAAAGAAACCTGGACAAAGCCAATAATGGGGTAATACAGTCCAAAAAATAAGGGCACATTCCAAATATTCATCTTATAAACTTAGAAAATTGCTATTTCTGAAGAATATGAAGTCTGAAATTCAAATGTCTGTCAACTTTACTTGACGGAATAAAACAATTTTCAACAGAGGCCCAGGGAGAAATACTGCAGACATATGTCTTTGTAAAATGACAGGACACCAGAACAAATCCACACAAACACAGGGATGAGATGCAGACTCCACACAGAAGGCACCCCAGCCAAGAATCAAACCTATAGCTATGAGGCAACAATGCTACCACTGCACCATCAAATATGTGAGGAATTAAACATTCAGAAACCTGAAGTCTGAAATTCGAATGCCTGTCAATTTGATTTAACATTTGTTAATCAGGACAATCTGACTTGGAATAAAAAACAATTTTCAGCAGAGGACCAGGAAGAAATAATGCAGACATGTCTTTATAACATGGGAGGACACAAAAGCAAACCCACACAAACACAGAGAGAAGATGCAGACCCCACACAGAAGGCACCCCAGCCAAGAATCAAACCCAAGAACCTGCAGCTGTAAAGCAACAATGCTACCAGTGCACCATAACTATCAAGCATCACAATATTTAGAAACCACAGAAATTATGAGGTACAGATCAGATCAAATATGAGGCAAAAATCTGCAATTTTTTTTTTTACAAATGGTGGTGGGTAGGGAATTCAGGTCCTTAACACCTGCATACAAGGTACAGGGTTCAAGCCCGAGTATCTCCACCCACCACCATCTGTTCTCTGGGGCATTACACACACACACACACACACACACACACACACACACACACTCTTACAGCTACAGACAATTCTGAGTTTTCTAATTTTACCTTCCACTTGTCTTTGCTATATTGTAGGAAATCAAAGACAAAAACAAAATCCCACAAGGACACAGTAAATCTATTAAGTGACTGTGCAGAAGGAATTGAGCCTGAAAGTCACGCACTGTGAAGCAGGAGTGGTTACCACTACACTGCTGTACCTTTGATGTTAAACACTTAATGTATGCATGATGCTGTCACTGAAAATGACTGTTAAGACTCCCTGTTATGTTCGTGCCAGTTACTTCCAAATGCTCCCCTCCCCCACCTCCAGTCATGCCATAAAGCTGCAGCTATTTAATACATGTGAAAGTAAGATAACAATTATTAAAAAAAACAGCAAAAATGACTCAGGACACTGGTAATTTAGTACTTTCGTTCATTTAATACAGAACTTCCTAAGATAACAATTATCTTTAAATAGGGATGCAGCAAGTGAAATACGAAATGTGGGAAAATATTTTCAGAATAAACTTAGTCCTTATGTCTACTACTTCATATACTATCCCTGTGGTCATCTGAATGTGGGACAGTCGATCAGATAAATAATTATGAACTGAAAATGATTAAACCGCATGATTACAATATCACAAAATCAGCATAACAAATCTCAATTTATCATTGCAGGAGTTTATGTTATGTTTTTTCTGTTTGAGATCTCTGTTATTAGTAGTTCAACAGTGCTGAAGGAGAATGATGTCACCATCATGTTTTTTTTTTTAATGGCAGGAGGTTGCTATCAGTAGTCAGTGGGCACTGGTTACAGACAAAATGAGGGAGAGTAGACAAGTATTCTAAGTACATGTACATATTCAGTTCTCAATGTTCTTTTCAAATACCAACCTCAAAGAATCAAGAAATATTTGATGGAGTGTTCTGTTACCATCCTGGTATTCTGCCTACATCTAGCCATAATGGTACAGTTCTTCCTTTTAACAGAATTAAGGTTTTCTAGATAAATTTAAGCATGCATGCACACATGTATGAGATGGCCCATTGATAGCTCTGGGAACATAGAAATAATAAGATGTAGGTTATCCACAGGAGGGATTGATGTCATTTACTGATGATATTCCCTTCTGTCAACCTTTTGAAATAAATATCTGGTACTGTGAGCTGTATATGTTATTCCACTCTTTCCATTTTTGGGATATGAACTGGAATATTTCTTACTTTCTCTTCATGGTCTGCCATTAAATGCATTGATGGTGACTGTAGAACCACAAAAGAATGTTAACATTCAAAGTTAATGAAGTGCCCTGCCATGCTGTTTAGTGGAATGCCATGTTGCCACCTGACTTGTTTAGAAAATGGTTAGGGTTATTCCAGTAAATGACCTTTTTAAAATCTGTACTTCACCAGGAAATATATATCTTTCTAATAGATGATAACAAATGTGCTACTCCTGGGCAACAGGGAATGACAGTTCTTTATTAAATGCACAGTATAAATGAAATCATAAGATAATCTAAAACAGTCTGACAGACATAGCATGTACCTCGGGTAATACAATAATATAATAATACTAAAATATCTAATATATTTATTTTACAATGTACGGATTAATAATAATAAATAATGAAATAAATAGTAAAAAATAGTAAATAACTCACCTGTTGATTAGGGAAGGCAAGCAGCAATAATAAATCCACCAGGTCCACCACAGTTGTTGCCTCGTGCTTGTGTCTCAACCGCATAGACTTCTGGGGAGTTCTGGGCATCACAATGATGCCTTCTTTGCTTCCCCGGGCTGCAATCAAAACATTGCAGCAGAATTAAAAAAAAAAAAAAAAATGCTGTTGCGCTAGAAGCGCGCAATGCAATTGGGTAATTTCAGTCATGGACTCGAAATTTTAAGTTTTAAACAACAGATTTTAATTTTTTTTTTTTTTACATTAAAAATAAAATAAACTAAATACTCAGCTGTCTAGCTGAGGGGGCTGCAGTCCGGCAGCCCGATGCCACGAGCCGCCCCTGTATAGTACACCTACATCTCATTGTTGGCCTCTCTATGTCTTCCCCATCATCAAAGAATAGCTATCCTCTCTGACATTACTTAGTACTGATCTATATTACTTGAGTAGCTAATAATGGTGAATTGTTGCAGCATGCACCTTCAGAGTAACAGCCAGATGATGTACAAAATCATGCCCTGTATAAGATAATGAATCGGGCCACCACCAGCCATACCATTACTCCATTCCTTGGCTGTCTTTCCTGTTACCATAAACACTGTTCAGCCTGTCATTGTACATACTATTTTCCTCTTTACTTTTATAATTATCATAGATATTGGATTTCATTTAAAACATTTCAGATTTCACATTGAAAACAGACTTAACATGAGAAACAGTATAGTCATCTTCCCTTAAAACTCATATTTAGTAAAAATGCATCTGGTAACCCACGACACAAATGGGTTTTGGACAAGCAATGCATCAGTGATGGTACAGATGCACATAGAGGGTATTTTAAAAGGATGGAGAGTGCCACACAGCAGTCCATGAGATGTTACTAAGAGTGAACCACAGGCCGCTAGGTTTGAATTACTGCAGTACAAATTTGCCTTACCTGCTAGAAATCTGTAAAATTAGAATCCTAGCAGAAACAAAAATATAACCTGTCGGGTAAAGTCACATGTAAAAGAACCAAAAATCAAATAATACAACTTACTGTGACCTACACTGCAAATAAAAATAAAACAAACTGTAGAAAATCTGTTTATTCAACAACACTGCACAGGTAAGCGTTTTCACATTAAATTAACTAATGCTTCATCAGACTGATAAAAAACTTCAGTCTCTTAAAAAAAAGCATCACTTCCCAGCTCATTAATACATATTCAAGCTGACAAATAAGAGCAAAGATATAATAAATCACTAAGGATATTCACAACCTCATCAGCAAGCACTGGTATAGAGTACATCTCATAGCAATGACATCACAAAAAGACTTCAATGCTGTAGTTTAAAACAGCAACACTATAGAACACATATACTCTTATTCATAGAATTCATAAAAATTCATGCAAGCAGCACAAAAACAAAAACTACTCCAAAACTATTACATTTCACTACATAAACTATATGATAATAATAAAAATAATAAAATATATATACATATTTTCTAGACCCTGAAGCAAATCAGTGTAAGAGGGGGCACATTCTAAGGACAGGTTTCAGGGACATAGAATCATTCAGAAAGGATCATAATTCAACTATCCAACTTTGTTCTCTAGCTTCAGTGATGTTATTAACATTTCCCCCTTGAACACCTAACTTAACAGTCTCCAAAACAAAAAAACCTGAATGTATGGTGTGTCCCTGACTTCTGGACATGTACAGCAAGTGTATTAGTGTCTCTCACATTCCTGATCTCACCCAAGTGTTCAAGAATCCTATCTTTGAAACACCAACTTGTTTTACCAATATAAAAGGCAAAACATTTCTGGCAAAACACATAATAAATCACATTGACTGTTCTGCAGTCAGCGTAAAAAGAGAAATCTATGGTATGCTTCAATACTGGGTGCTCAAAAGTAAGGCCTGCATATATATATTGGCATGCTGTACAACTCCTACATGGAAAAGTGCCAGAACATAAAGAATCAAACTGGTCAGCACAGTCTGTATTATTTCTATAGCAGAGCTGTCTTTTCAGAGAAATGTCATTATGAAAACTAAACTGCGGGCCATTGTCTGCTATGTCAGCAAGGTCAGGACAACTCCGCATAATATCCCAGTTCTTTTTGAGAATATCTGTGATTATATTAATGTCACTAGAATATGTGAGGACAAATCTAGTAGTTCTATTATTATACCCAGATACAGGAACAGGCATCATTACGTGAGCAGTAAAATCAGAGAAATAGGGTCTAGCTGTACTGCTTCTTTCTGATCTAGCCCTCTGTATACAGGCATCTATCTCTGTCTCAGTATACCCACAGCTTAAAAAATCCATCTTAAACTCCTTCAGAGCATGTTCCAATGAGAACTCATCAGTGTGTAGTCACATGACCCTAAGGCAATGTCCCCTCAGGACATTCCTGGGGATGTGTCTGGGGTGCATGCTGCTCTTATGCAACACTGAATTCTTTTTGCATGGCTTCTTATATATTTTTGTATTAAACTTGCCCAAACTATTAATATGAACAATAATATCCAAAAAATCAATGGATTCTAAAGAGATCTTATTACTTAATCTTAAAAAATTAGTCAACCTTTGCATAAAGGAAATAAACTCAAGTAGTTCAATCCTACCCTCCCAAAGCAAAAAAATGTCATCAACAAAACATTTATAATGAATGACATGTTGTATATATATATATATATATATATATATATATATATATATATATATATATATTGTTTTTAAGGACCTTGGTCTGTTCCCCATATGCTAATACAGGGTTGGCATAGCTATGGGCACAAGCTGTGCCCATAACCATGACAACCTTCTGCAAATAATAATCCTGACTAAACACAAAGGCATTGTTCTCTAATACCAATTCAAGAAATGCACAGATGAGCTCAATTTTACTGCTAGACATATTTGCATATTCTGTTAAAAAAGACCTTGCATAATCAATACCCACAGTGTTAGGGATCACTGTGAATAAGGAAGTAACATCCAGGGTAACCAGTACAAGGTCAGTAGTCCTATTAGTTAGAATCCTACATGAAATCCAATGCAATTGACTACAATATATTTGGTTCATTTTCTGTGTCTTAGCTATAAAACACTAAGTATTGAAATAAAGGCACACATGGCAGCTGAAAGGATTAATCCAGCTTCGTTAAGGATATCACAGAGAACTGCCTGAAAATGGAAATCATTTGACATATAATCACACTTACTTTTATGACACACTTAAGAGGATACTGTTCTGTTGTACATATTATTTCCCTCTCTTTATGGAATTAGTTTTACAATACTTTGTGTAAATCAAAGCTAAGTCACATTAGATATATGTATGTAGCTTATTTAAAAACACTTTAATCAGTCCTTGTTATGGTTTCATTCCATGTCTTGAAATTAACTTTGATATTGTTTATCATTTCTTACAAATCTGGCTTGTTCTAGTGTCACTGTTGATGGATACAGTAACATCCATTTTGTTTGCCATAGTAGGTAATGTACTGCCACTGCCTGAAATGTTCTGCAGAGGTTTTTTTGGAAAGATCTTTGTCTGCAAAGTTTTGTTTCTTAGTCTGTAACTGAATCAGGTCTTGAGATTAAATTATCACATCATGTTGTAGCTGTTGTGATCTGTCATTATCCTATACTGAATTAAATCTTGTGCTGAGGAGATATTTCTTATTTATCCTAACTGAATGACTTTCACTCGTTTCAGCAATGTAAGAACTTGAAGTAGGGGCTACCACTGCTATGACAGCTTCTACCTGTCCTGTTTATTTTTTCAAGTGGTAGAGATGCAGCAAGCACGAAAGACCAAGAGAGCTCCTCAACGTAGATTTATTAAAAAGTAAAATACAATCAACGTTTTCGCTACTTGGTAAGGTAGTAGCTTCCTCAGAGATGCAGAAAAAAGGCGCCACAGTTTTTTAAAAATGATGTTAAGGAACACCCACTGTCTGCGTCAGAATTTACCTTAAAGAGACAGCGTACTTAACCGTGCAAGTGTTGAGAACGGACTTCAAATAAGTTTTATAACACACAAGTTAAAAACATTAAAAACATTCAATACAATCCTACCAAGTTGTGTTTATTGCTAAACTAATATATAGTATAAACAAAAGTAAGGAAGGATGAAAATGAAGAAAGATGGAAAAGCTTATATTCCTGTTCTTTTTATATACTAATTAAACCAATTCTATCCTCTAATGCACAAAAATGTATGTGCTTTTTTTGCACACAGATCTCGTCATGTGTGTGACTCTCAAAGTTAACTTCATCATAAAAATAAAGTTAACAAGTTCACAATATTAAAAATATTAAAAATAAAAAGAGTATAATTTTAAGAAGGAAATCAAATTAATACTAAGAGTTATTTACTCGAAAGTTACAGTTGGTAGTTAAAAGTTTAGTGTGAAAATAAGTCACTACATTAAAAATTGTGTAAACTACCTCCTGTAATTTCTCAATTTCAAGATGCATGTTATGTTACAATTTTCATTGAGCCCCGGAGGGCTAAAAGCATTGAGAATGAGTTGCCATTCCAATTCTTTACTTTCTAGTAACAGTGTAACAGGTCCACCTGTAATTGAAGGCAAGACTTGATCGATGGCTAAAAAGTGAAAACTGTGACCAGGACATTTTGTTATATGTTTAGCTAATGCGTTATCAATCTTGTTTTTCTTAATAGCGTATTGATGTTCATAGAGTCTGTCACGTAACCTTCGATCAGTCTTGCCTACATAAACTTACCGACTACTATTTCCGACTTCAGAGGTGAGCGTACTACAGTGCACAACCTAGGGAGCAATACTAGCAATTGTTCTATTCCACCGGGCCAGCCACCACCAATTGAACGGAGACAGCTCCCGACTTCACAGCAACTGGTTGCTATCCCTTCCACTACACCACCAGGGCAGTCTGAACAACCTCCGTTAGTGAGGGAACAATGGTCCTTGCCACTACTAGTTGAACCAACAGCTCAACTACATGAGCAGAATATACTGCTAACTGACAAGGGCAGTACACCAAGCATACGCTCTTTTGCGCAAGTTGCCTGTCATCAAATGGAGATCAACGGTGATTGCATTTCCCCTGAGCTCATTGGAGTTCATTCATGTAGAGACTGGGTAGAAAACATTGACAAGCTCTTGTTTTTCACCAGTAACCACCAGGAACAACCGGCTACGGGAACTTCTACATCAATAGTAAGTACCAACACCATTACTGAAAATCTGAAATTATTTGAAACTAAGCTCGTTAAACTAAAAAAACTCCAACTAGAGGTAACATACTTCAAGCAATGCTTAACTGAGAAGCTTATCCCTAAGGGCTTACGAAACAACTTCTGCCCTACGGGCTTATTTGTTGATGGCACATTTTACAATGAACTGGCTTTGTTGTTTGACATACAAGGACTACAACTCCTTCAATTAATGGTGAAACACTATCTTTTACAAATTAATATACTTACTACTGAAGTCAATGCTTTGGACAATAACATAAAAAAAGACTTAAATTTGAAAGATACAAATACGACTACAGTCGTATTTTTTCAAGCATAGACCTGCTCTTATCCAAACTTAAGGATAACAAAACAAAGAAACTGTCAAGAGACAGGTTATCCTATGACCAAAAAACTGTTTACCCTAAACTCCAACTAACTAGTAATACAAACCAAATGTCCACTATTAATTCCACTACTGTAGAGTCAGCATCACCACTTACTTCTAATGACGTTGACTCTAACCGTGTGGAAGAAAACAATGAGGATGATTTTATTGAAGTCCCTCGACGGAGTAACCGAATTAAAGCCCAAAATAAAAACCAAAAATGGTTTTAAAGGAACGGTTATAACAAAATCAACCACTTTGTCAACAACAGTAACAACAACAATGGACATTTTTTAGGGGGGGGGGGTGCAACAGCCACAACCAACAATTCAGGAATTCGAACTGGAACAAATCACGGAAGTGAGTGGCGTCCCTGTTTTGACTGACATTTCTGACCAAAGTAATGTAAAAATAATATTCAACTCCAAGGGGGACTTCACAATTTACAACTTCTCCAATTTTGTCCTTGAACTTTGCCTTATAGAACTTCTAGCTTTTGGCAGTACTTTTATACCTACTAGGAAATGTAACGTAGCCAACATTATTATTGATTTAAAATGTTTTGTTCGCAAGTTGAATTTAGATATCCTATTTACCAGTGTCTTGCCAGCTGACAATTCCACTCTTAAGCTTGCTAGTACATTCAATCCTCCCCTACACCCAGATTTACTTCTATTTGAGAGAGTTTGCGAATTAGATTTCAGGCACCTAAGTCAACGAAATACTTTTGTCAATTCAAACAGGAAACTAAATGTCACTGTCGAACAAATGAGTGCCTTGAACCACCTATGCAACTCTCCTGTAAGGGTGATTAAACCAGATAAAGGTGGAGGACTAGTCATATTTGATAACTTTGACTACATAGAAAGAATGTCATTAGTACTGAGCGGACCAGCTTATACACTATCATCCCTGAATGAAATGAATATAAGTTTAAGTAGAACTAGAGGGTATTTCAAGGACCTTTTTATAAATTCTAAAATTGACTTAGATACATACAATTATATTGACATCCAGATGCCCAAGACTCCTATGATCTTTGGCATCCCGAAAATTCACAAGAGTTTTAACAATCCCCCTAAGAGGGCGTTAATAGATAGTTGAGCATCAATGACTTACCCTTGTGCCCAATTGGTTGAGTCTAATTTGGCTAAATACTTGAAACTTCTCCCAGAAATTTGCAAGGACTCTTGGTCCTTTCTTCAGAACATCAATAACATACCATTTGACAGGTCAGTTAACTTCTTGACTGTGGACGTTATTGACCTATACATTTCAATTCCACATGGTGAAGCTATCAAATGGTTGACTTTAATATTAATTGAACTTAAAGCAAGTGAAAGGGGCATCTATATTGTGTCAGAATTACTAGACATCATTCTGACTTCCAACTTTTTCACTTTTAATGGCCATTTCTACCTACAGAAACAAGGGATAGCTATGGGGTCACCATGTGGTGCAGGTGTAGCTAATCTCTTTGTTGCATACTGGGAGAGACACTTTCTACTTAACAATTCAACTTTTAAACCTTATTTAAGATTTTACACGAGATTCTTGGATGACATTTTTATTCTATTTCAAGGAAATGCATTAGAAGCGACCAACTTAGTGGATTACTTAAATGGGACCACTGAGTTTCTTAAATTTACTTATAAATTTAATGAAAAAGAAATTGATTACCTTGATGTGAAACTGGTGAAAGATTTAAATGTGGGTGGGTACAACTCTTCCATTTTTAGGAAACATACATACTGCAACTCCTTTCTACACTTTGATAGCTCACATCCCTTCAAGCAGAAGAAATCCATCATTAAAGGGCAGCTTATTAGGGCAGCCAGGATGTGCAGTTGTGATATGTCTTTCAAGGAAGAATGCCAAAAGTTAAAAGATATGTTTTCTAATAGGAAATACCCAATTCAGTTAATTTTAGAATTAATCAATGAAGTTGAACTCAAACGTAATAATGGAACATATAAACCTATTTTACAGGCAAGTTCCTTCCAGACGACTATTAATGTCAGTAATACTCTTGGGGACAACTGGTTTCTTATTAGAACTCCTGACATCATGGATGGTCAAACTAGTGTGAAAGAAAAACATAAAACTAGTTTCATCACTCCTTTTAACATTAACACTAGTGAAATTAGATTCATACTTTTTAAGAATTGGCATTTTATCACAAATAATGGACAATTACTGGATAAGTTAGGTGAGTTCCCTAACATAACTTACAGGAGAGGTTGTAACATCAAAATGTTACTAGAAAGGGACTTTGATGTAGACGTGACTTCTAGACATACAGGCATGCTTCAGTGCGGTGCTTGTAAATGGTGCAAATATGTAAAAGTAGCTAAAACTTTTACTGTAGGAAATAGGAAATTTTACATCCAACGTAAATTTAATTGTGAGTCTAAATCAATAGTATATTTAGTTCAATGCAACTGCTGTATGGCATTTTATGTAGGCAAGACTGATCGAAGGTTACGTGACAGACTCTATGAACATCAATACGCTATTAAGAAAAACAAGATTGATAACGCATTAGCTAAACATATAACAAAATGTCCTGGTCACAGTTTTCACTTTTTAGCCATCGATCAAGTCTTGCCTTCAATTAGAGGTGGACCTGTTACACTGTTACTAGAAAGTAAAGAATTGGAATGGCAACTCATTCTCAATGCTTTTAGTCCTCCGGGGCTCAATGAAAATTGTAACATAACATGCATCTTGAAATTGAGAAATTACAGGAGGTAGTTTACACAATTTTTAATGTAGTGACTTATTTTCACACTAAACTTTGAACTACCAACTGTAACTTTCGAGTAAATAACTCTTAGTATTAATTTGATTTCCTTCTTAAAATTATACTCTTTTTATTTTTAATATTTTTAATTTTGTGAACTTGTTAACTTTATTTTTATGATGAAGTTAACTTTGAGAGTCACACACATGACGAGATCTGTGTGCAAAAAAAGCACATACATTTTTGTGCATTAGAGGATAGAATTGGTTTAATTAGTATATAAAAAGAACAGGAATATAAGCTTTTCCATCTTTCTTCATTTTCATCCTTCCTTACTTTTGTTTATACTATATATTAGTTTAGCAATAAACACAACTTGGTAGGATTGTATTGAATGTTTTTAATGTTTTTAACTTGTGTGTTATAAAACTTATTTGAAGTCCATTCTCAACACTTGCACGGTTAAGTACGCTGTCTCTTTAAGGTAAATTCTGACGCAGACAGTGAGTGTTCCTTAACATCATTTTTAAAAAACTGTGGTGCCTTTTTTCTGCATCTCTGAGGAAGCTACTACCTTACCAAGTAGCGAAAACGTTGATTGTATTTTACTTTTTAATAAATCTACGTTAAGAGGAGCTCTCTTGGTCTTTCGTGCTTGCTGCATCTCTACCACTTGTTGTTTTTTTTGTTATTCATTTTCGCTGTTTATTTTTTCATTGGATTTTGCACTCTCAGTACTTATCATGAGAGCAGAATATTTACATTTCTTACAGAGTTACTGTAGTAACATGTTTGTATGTTTGAGCTCTTTGCCAGACGTCTTTAACATTTGGTGTAGCTTCTGGTTAAAGGAGCACTGAAGTCACTGGAAACTTGATTTTTAGGTTTCTTCCCATTTACAGCTGTGAAGGAAATCACCTAATAGGTCAAAGAGGAGTGTTTGCTTAATCCATAGAATATAAATAACAGTCTTGCTTTGCATTAGCAGCACCCTTTCTCATTATTCTGTTTACAGACTCCATTCTCCTTTTCACTTGTGCATTAATGACTTGGATAAGCAAAAATCCACTTAAATGCCCATTTCTGTAATAACTTACATAACTCTTAGCTCGCAAACTGAGGGCATTATCTAACACAAGCACATCTGGAAACATTAGCCTGAGCAACATTAAGATCAAATTAGATGAAGTCTGAGTGTCATCACCTTTAAATCCTTCAAATAGTAATAAACACAAATCAATTAATGTAAGTCATTAATGTATAGGAAGTCAACAGCAAGACTGCTCCATGGTCTTTCCAGAATTTCATTCGGTATCATCTAGTCATTAGCATTGTTATGAAATTTCTTGCAAACAGAACACTTCTTTACCATCATTTCAGTGTACTGGAAATTCCTTGGCAAAGTATGAGTTCACATGCTTTTCATGTTATTAACTTCCAGAATTTCAAGATGTACTACATGTATACTTTCTAGAATTTTCTGGGGTTGATTACACAAAATTATACCATGACCCCCCCCAAAACGTGCACGCTGATTGGCCAGCGTGCACATTGTAAATCGCGTTATACTAATGGAAAAAGGTCCGGTCGCCCGGACTTTTTTCCATTAGTATAACTCTACTTTTAAAACACTGTCTCGCTATGTTAAATGGGTTTAACATAGCGAGGCAGCTTTAAAATAAGCAACGGAGATCTCCGTTGCTTATTTTGAAGCTGTCTCGCTATGCTAAACCCATTTAACATAGCAAGACAGGTTTAAAAAAAAAAGCAACGGAGAAAGCAAGATCTCCGTTGCTTTTTACTGTTCGCTATGTTAAATGGGTTTAACATAGCGAGACAGTTTAAAATAAGCAACGGACATCTCCGTTGCTTATTTTAACTGTCTCGCTATGTTAAACCCATTTAACATAGCGAAAATAAAAAGCAACGGAGATCTTGCTTTCTCCGTTGCTTTTCCCCACAGCTCTGATGTACTGCGCAGGCGCGCAGAACATCAGAACTGCCGCGGATGCCAGACATCTGCGGAAGGGCAGTAAACAGGCATTATACTATGCCATTATTTAAGAAAAGTAATAGTTTCTTTTCTTAAATAATGTCATGGTATAATAGCAATAACCCACTTCTGGGTGTGGGTAATGCAGTATTTACCCACGGTTGGCTTTGTTTGGTTCCTCGGGCTTCGCCCTCGGGACCAAACCACGCCAACCGTGGGTAAATCCAGCATTACCCACACCCAGGCGTGGGTTATTGCTATATTAATCTTCTTGACTTGTACAACAAACCTTGCCTATAATTAATCACACATGGTTTGCATCTGCACTGGTACTTTCTTCTTTTCCTGTGGCCAGTCTGATGTTATTTTAGAAGTTAGGTGTTAATAGAAATCCTTTTAGAGTCATGATTCAGCAGTTCTTCCTGACATTCTTTCAGATAAGCTCTGCTTAATGCATTTACAATATGCATGTCTCTTCTTAGTCTGTACTACTTTAAATCATATTTCCGTATAGTTAACATTATTCTTTGAAGATGTAATTGTGCTTTATGAAGTGCCATTAGAAAATATTATATAAAGGTCAGCACATAATTGCCTAGAGTATATACATTGACAGATGTTTTCAGTGCCGTATGAAATAGAAGTTCCTTTTCAACCTGAGAATGTATTGTTTGTATCTCATTCAGTGGACTGGAATGATAGGTAGCTGATTGCCCCTCTTGCAGCAATACTTCTGTTATACCAGCTTGACTGTCATCTACTTGCAATGCAACTGAATTTAACAGATCATAAAAATGAGAGTTGTTAATTCTATTATCATTTTCTTTAGCATTAACACATTTAGCTCTTCTTCTTCCTGTTTCCACTCCTTGTGTATGGCTTTCTGATTGGAATCTTCTGAAAGGTATGCATATTTATGTCAAGTTTGAAGTAAACCTGAAAAATACTGAGCTATAAACTGAATTGTCTGTCTGTTTGGATTGCTACCGTAATTTTCTCTTATTCAAGATGTCCTTCAAGGATGCATCTGCAGTCCTTACATATGGGTTGTCCTGCCTCAGGCAGCCCTTCGTTCGGCCGGATTCCAAAGTCTGGGTCCGGCGTCGGCTGATGTCGCCCTTTTCCCCGACGTCAGAGCACCTGGGGTATAAAAGCGTCAGCCGACGCTATCTTCCTCAGTCTTTCTTGCCGCGCGGTGCCCGAAGCAGAAGCAGTTCGCAAGTGCCGGTCAGCCAGCTCCTGCGATTTCAGCTACCGAAGTCTTCAAGAAAGCTAAGTACTCCATTGGGGACTCTTTCTTGCCTCAGCCGATGTCAGATCAAATGGTTAAAGTTAATAATTGTTAAACTTGTGGGAAACAAATACCTCATAAGGATTTCCACTCTTATTGCTTACCCTGCCTAGGCCCAGACCACGATGTCTCGACCTGTACAGCCTGTGCTTCCTTCAATAAATGCACTCTTAGGCGTCGGGCAGAGTTTGCAGAGGAATTTTTTGGGGAAACTTACTGTTATATCATGCCGTCGGAGCTTCCGACAACACATTTACCCAAAAAAACGAAAGGATAAGGACCGACACACGCGGTCCACGGTTTCGGCCGACTCCACGCCTAGGCCTACCGCAAGTGTCTCGGTCTCTGCAGAAGCCAAATCTCTACCGCTTCCGACCGACGACACTGCACAGCCGGTAACTTCGGTACCGGAGGCCACCACTGGGTCGGTCATAAAATTTCCGTCTGAAACCGGTGCTCAGGAAATATCCGACACCATTTCTATTGATAAAACTACTCCAGCACATGGGGCAGCCAGGCCTCCTGTATCCATGTCCATTAAGGCCTTTGCACGTGCTAAAGCTGCTAAACAGCCAAAATCTCTCCCTCCCAAGGCTATTCCTCAGGGATCCACTACCGGTTCACAAATTTTAAGTTTGGCTGAAGACCTTATTTCCTTAATCAGGGGTTCTCAACCACATCCAGACAGGGGCTCTCAACCCCCTCCAGGCAAAAGGCCCAGGGTTGAGCAGACAGATCCCCAGTCTTCTGATGAGGCCTCAGATGACTCTGCCCATTCAGACTACCAGGAGGAGGCCTTTCCAGCCTACGATGATTCTGATGCAGAGGAATCTATTCCCTCGGCCTCCCCCCCCTGAAGAGTTTTCCTTTGGGGAGACCCTTCACTCCATGAGAGAGCATTTCAAATGGCAAGGCCAGGAATTCTCTGATTCCAGGAAGAGGTTAAGGACTTTTTTGCATTTACCTCAGCATAGACCTTTGGCTATTCCTCCTGTTTTAAATGTTATAGAAGATGTGTACTCTGAGTCTAGTATTTCCCCTGACTCCCTTCCTCCGGCTCCTGTCAAACCCGACAGGTACTACAGGGTCCCGGACTCACATCTTTTCCTTTACAAGGGCCACTCTGCTGACCCAGAAACTATTTCCCAGGGCCCTAAAGGGGTTACAACCACCACTACTAAGAATCCACTTCCTTCTGAAAGTGAATCCAGGGCTTTAGAGAGATGGGGTAAAAAAAAGTGTATACTTCTTCCACACTTTCTATGAGAGCTTTAAATTGTCAATTCCACATGATACAGTATCAAGAGTATCTGTTAGATGAATTGCATAAAAAACTATCCTCGCCTGAACCCCTAGATCGCAAGGCGCTTCAGGATCTGGTGCATAACTCCCAGCAGGTTAGCAACCATTTCTTACAGTGTGGTTATGATGCATTGGAAGCTTCATGTAGGTCAGCAATGACAGGTGCAGTCATACGTAGACATGCTTGGCTAAAGGAACAAACACTGCCAGATCATGTTAAAGCAAAGCTTCTGGATGCACCACTAGAAAAACAAAAGTTATTTGGTTCCACGGCTCAAGAGGTCTTAAAGAAATTTGAGGAAAAGGCTAAATCAGTCCAAACAGTCAAAGATTTTTTCCAGGTCCAACCACCAAGATTCAGCAGAAATTGGCCTTCTAAGAATTGGTCCTTTCCAGACACAGACAGATTTCAAAGAGGCAAAAACAGGCGTGCCAGAGGTAGAGGGCAAGCTCGAGGCTCCTACAGAGGACATCAATGGCAGCCTCCTAACCAGAGAGGTAGTGCAGGACCTACAACTACTGCACAAGGACAATCTCAATGACTTGACTTTGACTCTGCCAACCAGGGCTCAATTGGAAGCACCTTTGGGTGGAAAGCTATCTTTATTCTCAGAAAATTGGCACAGCATTACAAAAGACAAATGGATACTGCAAATAATAGACAAAGGATACAGATTCCATTTTCATACATTACCAAAAAGACAAGGCATGCCAAACCTGCCACCAAATCAAAGAGCAGAGGCCTTCAAGCAAATTTACAACCTACTACAAATGAAGGCAATAGAAAAGGTTCCTTTCACAGAACAAGGCCAAGGATTTTATTCCAGACTATTCCTTGTTCCAAGAAAATAAAAGCAATGGAGGCCTATTCTGGACTTGTCCGCACTGAATTCTTATCTCATTGTGCCAAAATTCAAAATGCTGACCTTACAGCAACTCCTTCCCATGCTGGGCAAGGGGTCCTGGCTGGTAACTCTAGACCTCAAGGAGACATACCTGCATGTCCCTATCAGACAAAGTTGCAGAAGACACCTCAGATTTCTTGCAGGTTCAGAGCATTATCAATTCTCAGCATTGCTCTTTGGCTTATCTACTGCACCCAGAGTATTCATGAAATGCCTGGCATCAGTAATTGCACATTGCAGACTTCAGGGGATTTAAATATACCCATACCTGGACGACTGCCTTATACATGCGGACAGCCAACAAACATTGGTAAAACACTTGAACTATGCCATCCGCCTACTACAGGCCTTGGGATACACAGTCAACATTCAGAAATCAAGACTTGTTGCATCCCAACGAATAATTTTCCTGGGTGCAAAACTGGATACAAACACCCAAATGGCTTTTCTCACAGAAGAAAAACAAGAACAATTACCGGATTATTTCAGAAATCTGACAACACAAACCCAGCTGACTGCAAGGAAAATCCTGCAGGCCCTGGGTTTCTTGGCATCTTGCATTCTTCTGATTCCACAAGCAAGGCTGCATATGAGAACACTACAATGGTACCTAAAGAGTCTATGGTCTCAATACAGTCACAACTTAGAAGCTTTGATCCCCCTCATTCCATGCCTTCAAAAGGAGTTTCTGTGGTGGGCACAAGCAAGCCAGTCAAACATGGGTCTGCCTTTCAGCAAGCCACATATCAGCCAAACCATTACAACGGACGCCTCAGACCATGGATGGGGAGTGCACATGGAGGGCAGATGCATTCAAGGGCAATGGACACAAAAAGAATTGTGCCTGCACATCAACCAAAAGGAAATGCTGGCAGTGATACATTCAATCGAGGCCTTCGAACATTTCCTGCATCAAGGTCACCTGCTAATAAAGACAGACAATACCACAGTTATGTGGTACATAAACAAGTAAGGAGGTACCCATTCCTACCCTCTTTGCAGGCTGGCAATGAATCTTTGGGAACTCCCTAAAATTCAATATAGAGCTGCAATCCCAGTTCGTACCAGGAAAGGACAAAGTACTGGCGGACAGCCTAAGCAGAAACAACATGGATCCACCCGAATGGATGTTGCACCCAGACATTTTTCTTCAGATAGCACAATCATGGGGAAGGCCGGACATAGATCTTTTTGCTTCCCACCACAACCATCAACTGAAGAAATTCCGCACAAGGACATACCATCCTCAAGCATGGAAAGTGGACGCCCTCTCCTTCAGCTGGAATACTCTGACAGTATATGCATTCCCACCTCTACCATTAATGACCAATGTCTTACTGAAGATCAGGTCAGAGCAACCAAAAGTGATTCTGATAGCTCCGGACTGGCAAAGACAGCACTGGTACCCACTGTTAAAGAGCATGTCACGCACGAAACCGTGGCCTCTACCACAATGGCCACTTCTTCTGACACAGCACAATTACAAAACTCTGCACTCCAGCCTAAAATCCTTGCAGCTGACAGCCTGGAAAATACCTTGACTCCTCCCCAGGATAAACTATCCAAGAGGGTAAAGGATATCATCATGGAAGCTCGGCGGCCTTCCACAAGAAAGGTATATTCAGCAAAATGGAAAAGATTTCGTACCTGGAACACCGCAAAGGGTCAAGATCCGACAGTGATGAGCATTCCACATATCCTTGAATACTTGGCTGAAATGCTCCATAATGGCCTTTCTTATTCTTCCATAAAAATCCATGCTTCAGCAATTTCAGCAGAGTACAACACTGATCCACCTGTATTTTCTCATCCTCTGCTAAGGCAGTTTCTAAGAGGGATAAAAAACATCAACCCTTCAAGGAAACCACCAGTGCCTACATGGAACCTTACTTTATGTTGGAAAAATTAACTCTACCTCCTTTTGAACCAGCAGCATCTTCCGAACTACAATTCCTGTCTTGGAAGACTGCCTTCCTTCTGGCCATAACCTCAGCAAGAAGAGTATCTGAGTTACAGGCCCTCATGGCAGTACAACCATTTCTCATTTTTCATCAGGACAGAGTCTCTATGAGAACCAATCCTTCATTCATGCCAAAGGTGGTATCCAGGGTCTCACTGAACCAAGCTATCCACCTGCCTACCTTCTTTCCAAATCCACAAAATAAAGGAGAGAAACTTCTGCATACCCTGGACATTCACAGACAGTTGCACTACTACTTGGACAGAACTAAGACTTACAGAAAAACTGACCAACTCTTTGTAGCTTATGCTGCTGGTGCACAAGGAAAAGCAATTTCCAAACAGACAATTTCAAAATGGATAGGAAATTGCATCCAATTCTGTTACTCTTTTCGTGGAAAAGCTGTGCCAGCTAACATCAGGCCTCATTCCACCAGAGCAACAGCCACCTCCACAGCCTTCTTAAGAGGGGTGGCTACAAAGGACATTTTAGAAGCTGCTACATGGAGCTCTGTGCATACATTTTCCAAGCATTACAACTTGCCTTTATATTCCAGATCCCGAGCAGGCTTCGCTACTGCAGTCCTGCAGGGCATGTTAGCTACACCATCCTTTTCTTAGGTCCTACCACCCCCAGCTTGGCTATGGTATTCTACCCATATGTAAGGACTGCAGATGCATCCTTGAAGGACATAGTACAGTTTTGTACCTACCATAAATGTAGATGTCCGATAGGTATGCATCTGCAGTCAGGTTTTCCCTCCCTCCTACCCCTCTGTGGTATTCTTTGGGTACCTATCCCTCTTTTTAGCTAGCTGGGGTTATCTTTTATGGTGTATTTGTTTTATTATTGCTGTGCATGTTTGGAATTTTTTCAATCTCTCCAAATTTAGCCTTCCTTGGAGGGCACCTGGCATCTGGGGCAAGAAAAACTGAGGAAGATGGCGTCAGCTGACGCTTTTATACCCAAGGCGCTCTGATGTCGGGGAAAAGGGCGACATCAGCTGACACTGGACCCAGACTTTGGAATCCGGCCAACCGAAGGGCTGCCTGAGGCAGGACAACCCATATGTAAGGACTGCAGATGCATACCTATCGGACATCTACATTTATGGTAGGTACAAAACTGTACTTTGTGCATCCTCTCATGTCAAGACATACCCAATAAATTTGGTACCACTCACACATAAGTGGAAAGTATCTTTGCTCACCCTGAGATTATTTTGGCTCAGCCTTTCAAGTAGCTTTTTTTACCTCTCATTTTGATCTTGTGCCAAACTTTCATATCATCAGCGATGCTCAAATGATATTGATAATCCTCAATAATTTTTGCAAATGCTTTTTGAAAAGCCTAAGGTGCTGAAGAAATATAAAATGCCATTCTCAAGAATCTGCATCTTCTCACTTATGTGTTGAATGTAAATATCTTTGAACTATATATATCAAAAACAAGTTGCAAGAAGGCTTTATTGACATCAGGTGCCGAAAAGTATCTTGAATCATGGACAGAGCAGTCTAAAGTGGATAATGTTCTGATCTTACATATCTATTTAGAGTCTTATCTTGATTGGTTTATTAACAATATGTCAGTGACCCATGGACTAAGCTATATTTTCCTTCTCATTTAATCTATACTTTAGTTCCTTTTCACTTCTTTGCTTTGATGCAACTGTATATCCCCTCAGTTTGTAAATAACTAATGAAATTAATATAATGATATATCAACCTGGTTAAAGGTAAGTCCTACTAACAAAGGAAAATGTCTGGTATTTTAAAACTATTTTTTTTTGTTTTGTTTTTTTGATAATGTTCTTTTCTATCAGTCTTTAATATCACTTTATGTATTGTGTTTCTCATCACATCTTTGTCATTACATATTGGATTACTTTAAAACTGTCCCTTTGGGACAGGCAAGCTGTTTATTTCAGGCATGTATTAATTATCAGCTTTGTAAATATGCAGATAAAATGTAGAAAATCAAAAACAAAAGGCAGTCAACTTGGAGTACTTCCAATTTAATGAACTACGGGTGATGTTGTTTAATTGTTGAACAATTTTTCGTATTTAATGCAGGGGAAGTCATGTAAATTATTGTATCGGAAGAAGTCTCTTTTTTTTCAAAACAGGTTTATTGTTTTAACATATAAGAGAAATATCATAACAATTTTATACAAGTAATTAAAAATAGGTATTATTATAATATTCAACAAAACAACTAAAGTATTTACAAAGACATCCACTACAATCAGATCAATTAATTAAACTAAAATACCATGCTATTGAAATTAAAAATTGTTTAACAAATTTTGTAAATTATCCCATACAATAAAATAAGATGTTTTTCTATTTGTTCTAGTCCTAATTGTGTTTATTTCCATATGGCACACTATATTCATAACATTTTTAAATTCATTGAACGAAGGAGGTGTATCTGAAATCCAATTTCTAGTTATTATTTTCCTAGCCACTGCTAGAATAGACCATAACAAGGGAAGCTTAACCTTTTTAACACTTTGAGGTACAGGTGTGTTGAATAATATAAGAGATTTAGAAATAATGAAATTATCTGTAAAAAGAGCCTGCAAAAATTCATTAATTGACTTCCAGTATTCTTTCAATTTTATACAGTCATAAAACATATGAGCCCAGTCAGCATTAATTTCTACATTACATCTCTTACATAGATTATCTTTATTATTTATTTTATTCATCATCAAAGGTGTATAAAAAGATCTATGTAAAATTTCCATGTATAAAGTCTCCAGACAATGGAAGACGTAGTTCTATAAGCAGATTCCAATATATATTGTTTATCTTGTTGATTTGGTGGGTCCCCATTAATAGAAGTGAAATAATTCCAGTATGAATCTACACTGTAAAAAGTTTCTTGTCTGATAACTTTATGTATGTATGAAAGTTTACCTTTATCAGAAACTTTATGTTGTAAATTTAATATCAAGTAATCAATCAGTGTTGGAATAGATTCTTTAACAGTTATAGACATTAAATCTATTTTATTAATGAGATGTTGTCTAAAGGTCTGAACCTCTAACCAGCAAGTTTCTCTTAGATCAAATTCTTGTTTTAAGAAATCTAGATTTTTAACTTTATTATCAGATATCAACTGATACCAGTACTTTAGATCATTATCTATAGCTAAATGAGTTCCTTCAGAAGTAGATGACAAAAGCATACCCTGAGTATACATTATAGGAAATACAATAAAATTCCATTCCCTATACTTAGGGTGCATGAATATAAAGTTACGATAACTAATAATAATATTTAATGGGTAACAAACCATATGTTTAGGTGTAATAGGTGAAGTACAAAATTCCTTTAGTAACCATAACATGGAGTTATTTACAATCATATTTTTATGTAAGGAGATTTTCATGAAGTGTATACTAATTAGCTCCCAATAATCTTTCCATTTTGTGACATATGACTGATCTATTAATAAAGTAATAACTTTTACAATAGAAGAGATAGTATATAAATTAAAGTCTGGAAAAGAAATACCCCCTTGAGACCAGCTATTAGTATGTTTCTTTAATGCAATCCTAGGTCTATTAGGTGCCCATAAGAAATTTAACATTAGTGTGTTCAGTTTCTTGATAATTATTTTTGTAGGTGGAAGTATTATTGATTGTATTAAGTATAAAATCTTGGGGAATATTATCATTTTAATAATTGTAAGTCTCTCTTCCATAGTAAAAACATATTATTCCAGGTATTAAAAAGATTTTGTATATTAAGAAAACAGGTATTATAATTATTATATATAATAGATTTAATATCTTTAGATAGTATTATACCTAAATAAGTTATCTGACCTGAATTGGGTACATATTTAGTAAAATCACTAATGAGAATATTTTTTCGTGTATATATAGGTAGTATTTTAGTTTTTCTTCATTGAATATTAAACCAGAAATACTTTTAAAATTCATCATGTTATCAAATAGAGACTGTATAGAAGAATTAAATCCTGCTGATGTAATTAGAACATCATCTGCAAAAAGTTGAATTTTGGATGTTGTATTTTCATCTATTTCAAAACCCTCTATGTCAGTACTGTTTCTGATCAAATTAGCCCAAGGCTCCATTACTAAAGTGAATAATAGTGGAGAAAGTGGACATCCTTGTTTTGTACCTTTAAGAATGGGTATTTTTGTGAAACATATGTTCCTACCTTAATATAAGCCAACGTTCCTTTGTATAAATGTTCAATTAGATTTACAAATGCATCCGAGAAGTTTGTGCACTTTATTAAGGTAAACAGATAGTCCCAACTTACTGAATCAAATGCTGAACTTATATCAAGACTAATAAGTGTTAAATCTTTCTTTTTCCTATTTGCAAAATCTATTAATGTTAAAGTTCTTCTTATATTATCAAAAGTATTTCTATTTACAATGAAGCCTGTCTGATCTATATCTATAATGCCGGGAATGATTGTCTTCAATCTATCAGCAAAGATATTCATAAACATTTTATAATCAACATTAAGTAATGAGATGGGCCGATATGAAGAACATCTAGTTGGATCTTTATTAGGTTTTAAAATTGGTGAAATAAATGTATATTGCCAAGATGGGGGGTTATTAACTCAGTTTGGGCCAAAATAAAAACCTTATGTATTAATGAATATGTATTTTTAGAAAGGATTTTATATATCTCTGGTATAATACCATCATTACCTGGTGCTTTGTTTGATTTAAGCTTATTTATTTGTGCAATAACTTCTGTATATGAAATACTCTTGTCCAATAGTTTAATCTGTTGTTTATTAAGCTTTTTATTCATATTTGTGGTTATAAACTCCTTTATTTTATCTTTAGGTTCCATGTTAATATTATTATGGTTAATTTTGTGAAAGTGATTTCTAAATTCATCTAGTATTTCTGGTATACTAGAAACATTCTTCTTTTTCCTTAGAGAAAAGATTTCTTTGATATGGTTTTGTTTATTCAACCTTTTTGTTTTATTTTTAAGTCTATGTAAGTATTTGGGGCTTATTGAATAAGACAAAACTTGTATTCTCTAAAGTTATTTTAACTTTATGAGTTAAAATTTCTTTGTATTTCTCATTTAGTTTGTTTATTTCTTCAATAACTTTCTTGTCCATAATATTTTCTTTATTATTATGTTTATAAGAGTCTAATTTACTTTGAATATCTAACAATTCCTTATCCCAAGATTTCCTTTTATTATTATACCATCTGATACTTTGTCCATATAGATATGATTTTAAGGCATCCCAGACATAAACAATGGAGACTTCAGGAGTGTTATTTATGTCTAAAAATGTTTTACTTCTGAAAGTATATATTCTTTATAGTCTTTTAGTTGAGTTAAGTATGCAGGTATCCTTTTGATCTGAACATTATGAGTATTTTTATCATGAATTCAAAAACAATTGAATTATGATCAGATATAGGACATGAAATGATTTTGGAATTAATTAAATCTGTTACCATCTGGTTAGAAATAAAGACCCTATCTATTTTTGAATAAGTTTTGTATCTGTTAGAAAAAAAGGTGTATGGTAATGATTTTGAATCTATCTGATTATTAATATCATTCAAATGATAAGAATTAGCAAAATCCTTTAAATGTTTTGCATTAGATGTAATTCTTCTCT
>NC_056732.1:1761455284-1761467784 GCF_019279795.1 Protopterus annectens
AATTGTAAAGCCAAATCACTGAAAGCACTTTCTCTTAAAATTAAATTTTTTGAATTATAGCCCTTGTATAGTATTGTATAGTACCAATGCAGTGCTGATATCAGCATATAAAACAACATCTGTTTTTCATATAGTTGGCAGCACAGTTGCACATGACTTGCAGAAGGGAACAGTACCACATTAAATTCTAGCTCCATTTTTTTTCACACTTGCACATACAACTTTAAGTAGCTGAAATGGAGTTTGCATCCTCTACTGCTTGTTTTAAAGGACAGGTTCACACTGCATATGAACGTAAAGACTTTGCAAATAAATTGCTGCAGAAATATAAGGAGGTATTTAAAAATAAAGCTTGGTATATCGTCAGAAAGAAGCAGTGAAATGTATTATGTATGTCTTTAATGTGAATGAAATATTCTATTAATGCATTTCAAATACAAGTAACTGATTTGCAGTCTCACAAAAATGGGTCAGAATTTTTCAATATCTTCTTTGCAACATTGTCATAATACTGAAACGGGAATGTCAACATAGTGTAATTAGGCTGGGGTCAGATAAACATTCTGATTAATAATGCATTGTACATTATATAGTTTTTAGCATAATAAAGTTTTGTTGTGCCAGATTTGTGAAAAGTTAATGTTAGCATTATCCTTTGTAGTACATTTATTCCACTACTTGAAGGGTTTATCATAACAAATTGCTTACTTACTTTCCAAGCAGAGGATTGTTGCACATTTTTTTTAAATCAGACAGTGCTTCAAATCCAAACTGAAACCATTACGTAGTGTCTGCTGTCCTATCAAAAGACTTAATGAATATCACACAGCGGTATAAGCTGTGGCCAAACAGCACTGAGGTCTAGATTCCAGCTGATATCTCAAGAAGCAAGACTTCTGAATGTGATATTCTAATCACTATAGTTAGCTCATTTAGTATTAATGATATATACCCATATGCGACATCCAAATTTTTAAAAAGAAACCTATATTGATATGACATATCTGAGGTAGTATGCATTAAAATCACAAGATTCATTATAAACATAACTCTTTACAAAGCATGTCATGGATGATCTAACTCAAAACCAAAAGGATTCAGGGTATGCAGCTGAGTCCTGGAGTATCCAAAAACAACATCAATGAATGCCAAAAATTTACTAATGTAAACATTACATCCTCAGCTGTTCACATTCTAGACATGAAGTGAGTCACTGAAGAAATTGGTCTACTGCTGATGCAACCAATCTCTTAGCTGGTCATATACCAGCCAATGACAATGCATAGTGCCAGGCAACTAGGCATGGCCTCTTAAGCATCATTTTACATAAAGTATCACGTCTGTATATCACACAGGAAAACAGATACAGCACAGTTTTGCTCTAGTCCATCAGCCGCAAGTAAAAACAATATTCACTGTATTACACAGCATCACCCCAAGTACCAGGCAAGCAAAACAACATGTTCCAAAAAGACTATTTTAGTCAGTGCAGCACTCACACATACCCTCATGCTGTCACTGGCATTGCTGATCACAATTCAGTGTTCTGCCCTTGTGATTTTGTGCATGGCACTGGGCAAATAACAGCAGAACTATTGTGTGCCAGAAGTTGAAGTCACAGTGCTGCTTTCTGCGTGTTGACAGTTTTGATGTGCTTACACTATCATTATGTTTGCAAATTGATTCTTTGCTACAATACAGATGCAACACTAATCATGACTGACTGACAGGCAGGAGACATTAGGAATCCAGATCAAAAGCTCTGCACTCATTAAGCCTGGCCGCATGCCATAGAGGGATGGAGCCCTGACTTTGAGCCAAATGACCCAAGTTCAATTAATGGCTTGAGTCCTGGAGGAGCTGGAGAGGGGGGATGGGAGTGAGCAGATGCTGCCGGCTCATCTATTGTGGAGGGGAGTAGAGACATGTGGTTCTATCTAAATGCTTGGGTGAATCCTAGAGGGAGCATTAGGTATTGTATCTGTGGAGCATATATCCACTGAAAACATGGTACTCTGATGCAAATGTACTGTCCAGGCAGAGCTGAATGTGGAGGCAAGCTTCTCATGCTATTCGCCACAAAATAAATTCAAGGGAATTGTCACAGTGCTCATGAGCTTCAAAAGAAATGTAGAACACTTCCTTATCCCTAAAAGCTGGCCTACTCACTATTATCTGACTGTCACGATTGGGGTCTCCTGGTAGAAACAAACAGATTTAAGGACTTTCCCCTAGCATGGGGATGCCTGTTCCTCAGAACTGGTAGCACAAATGTGCTGATTAAATCACATTAATTCATTCCTTCCAATAGAGCTCAGGAATTTTACACTGTAACTTCCAGTAGGTGGAACCTAAGCCTTTTGACAGAATCAAATTATGTCCTCACATTTCAAACAAATGTTCATATCTCTGGAACCATGGCGGTTATGAAAGAAGTATAAATGGCAAATGCTTCAATACAAACTATTTTATAGTGGTAGCATTCTTTAGGCTGTAGGAATTAAACTGAATTTTATAATACACAGTAAACACAGTAACTATTACATTTGTCATAAAAACAACAGTTAATATCTCTTTACTTGGACTGGACAGATGTCAAATATTAATGCAGTTGAGTCTGCCATTATGTAAGCTTTAAGCTGAGATCTTTTACAACCTTATACATAGCATAGTTTTGGAATTATTGATGCAAATATGAACAAGCAATATTTGACACCTAGACACATCAGTAGGAGTTAACTGCATGTACGTAGATCAGTGTGCATGTTGAACCAAGTTAGGCACCAGCTATAGCATGTGCATATAAGTAATTGAGCATGTGCAAGATTCAGTGCCATTTCATATAGTCAGCCAGAGTGAATGCAGGTATGAATGGATATGCACATGTGAGAGAGTCTGAAATAACAAGTCAGTTGGTAAGTTCAAAATATATGTTGCAGTTACAACTCTTGATGTGTTTATGTACAATAAACAACTTGAATGCATACCCTCATTGTCTCATTTGAATACATGAGACAAAAGATACTGCCGATGCACCTGGAGGCGTCACTCAGATGTAATGAGTTAAGGTAGAAGTAATGGAAGGGATGAGGTTAAAAATGTTTATGTACATGCTTAAAAATATTTCTAATAATACATGCAACTTTTCAGGACTTATAGAGTCATGGGTTCTTAAGTGAATACCAGGCTTAGGACTCCTAGCCATGAACAATTGTATCAGGCAGGGTTTGATACCATAGGAACACTTCTCAGAAGTCAAGGCCTATGTCAGAAGTCTCTGGTTGACTAGTTGACTACATTTGCAGATGATTGCAAATTAGAAGCTGTCATTAAATCTCACCCTAATGTTCTCCAGTAGGGGCTGATTCAGACAAACAACTGATGTCAGAACCATGGACCAAAACTTAATGCCAAGAAATGCATAATAATATCCTTTGGGATGTCATCCATCCTTGCTAACTATCATATTGACAACACATCCCTTAGAGTTGACCCAGTAGTCAGGGACTTAGGGACACATATAAATGGTAATCTAGCCTTTGATCATCACATGTGTACAGTGGTGAGGAAATCATTCTATCTTGCACAACTTATAAACAAAGGTATGGCATCTAAGTCCAAGTAAGTCATTGTTCCACTGTATTTGGGATTCATCAGATCTGTCATTGAGTACAATGCCCCCTTTGGTATGTACCTAACCAAACATATCCAACAAATGAAACATCTACAGAGGTTCCTCACTAAAAGAATACAGGGCATAAGTAATATTTCCTGTACAGACCGCCTCAAGGCCCTATCCCTGTGTTCTGTCATCTACATACTTTTGAGGGGAAATCTATGCCTGGCATATAGGGCATTGTCCAACCCCACTCTGATGAACCTCCTGCATAGCCACAAAACACACAGCACCAGAATTACCCATTCTAAAGACTTAAACCCTGCCTATGATATAAATAGGACCTGCTGGAGAGATAAGTATGTATCCCAGAGACTACCCTATCTATAGAACAGGCTCCCCATCCATGTGAAGCAGAGCTCCTCTGTAACCCAATTCAGGTGCAACTTGGGCAATTGGATGGGAAACCAGAAATTCATCTCTGGTTTGGCACCTATGTCTCTAATGGACACAGGTAACCTGGAAATGGTTCATCTCTCGGGCCCATGCATACACTTATCAAGGGTATCAGAACTTTCCAGAGATTGGGTATGCATGGCTATGCTTAAAAAGGCCCTTGTGGTCATTAGCCTAGTAAACACCTATAAATCTATGAACCCGGGTAAATTTTCAGTTCCCCATCCACTAGTTTAACTTCTGTTTGAACAAGTGCAGGCATTTAGATCTAAAGATGTAATTTTTCCATTGAACGTGGCACCCATTAGACCATTTCACATGGACAGGAAACCTCCTCCAGAGAAAAGAAAGTATCTAGAACACACAAAAAAAAACTGCAGTGGCTCTCCTCTTTAGCCACTTAACAATCTACTTCTTGTAAATTGTTACTATTTTTATATGTATTGTTTAGTCTCATTGATGTAAGATGCCACAACACCTTGTACTATATTTCTGTTATGTCTAGAATGTATGTCTGGCAATATAAAACCTCTGCAAATGTCTAGAATATATGTATTGCAAATATAAAACTCTGTAAGTTGTTCTTTATGTGGAGCTTTTCTCCTCAGGTCTCCACTGAAAATGGGCCTCCAGCCCAGTGGACTAATCCAGTTAAAAGACAAATAAATAAAACATACCTATCCCTCCAACATGTCTTACTTATGTTATAGATGAGGTTAAAATCCCTGCAGCAAGTATTTCTGATGATATTTGTTTAGAAGATATACAGTTGGTTGATCAGAGCTGGATCAGAGGATGCTTTGTAGGTCAGGCAAAGGTTGTCATTCAGCAGTCTGTAGCAGACTGATTAAAGGGATATGGCTTTGTAATGTACAGGGTCCTGGGTTCGAGACGTTGAGGTGGTCCACGTATAGCATATTTTCTGCACCATATTTTCTTTTTGTGAGGAACCATTGTAGATGCTCCAGTTGTTCCATATGCTTTGTGAGGTACTCACGAAAGGAAGCATTGTACTCAATAAATGGTCTAATGGGTGCCAGGTTCAATGGAACAATTACATCTTTAGATCTAAATGCCATATTTTTGCTTATATGTTGCATAACATTGACATATTTCATTACTACAGTACATACATGGTAGTCAAAGGCTAAGTCACTGTCCACATGTGTTCCCAAATCCCTGATCAGAGGGTCCACTCTCTGGGGTGTATTATCACTGCAATAATTTCCTGGGGCAACTGTAATACTGAAAGTTAGTATTTGAAATTTCTTGGCATTAAGTTTTAGGCTTTGAACCTGGCACCAGTTATTAGTTTGTATTTGGCCTTCTTGGAGAATATGCTCGTCTTTTAGGGATTCATTGATTGCGCCTTGTTTGCAATCATCTGTGAACTTGATTAGCCAGAGGCCACTGATGTTCGCCTTAACTGCAGAGAGGACAATGCTAAAAAGAAGTGGCCCCAACACTGAACCTGAGGGGCTTCACTAGTGACTGGCCTTTTTGTAGAGATAGGACCCATGAAGTCAGTATAGGTGAGTCAATCTTGAGCCATCTGGCTATCTAGTGGATGACAGAGGAGTTTATACCTTATCTTGCTAACTTGTTTATGATACCCAGGTGGAGTATTGTGTTGAATAGCTTGGCCAAGTCAAGGTAGGCTGGATGCACTATTTTGCCCTTGTCTCTTGCTTTGCTGACCTTCTTGAAGAAGTCCATCAGGTAGAACAGGAATAGACTGTACTTGATGAAACCAAATTGGGTTGGGTCCAGTGTCTGAAGGTTTCCAATGTCATTATTTATCATATCCATGATAATTATTTTCATTGCTATACATATGGAACTAGATATATTTATGGGTCAGCAGTTACTTAGATCCATGGATGGCATGTCCTTGTGCAGACTGATATCAGTTGCAATCCTCCATTCATTCAGCATGTAGCCTGTCTGGAGGCTATGGCTCAATAATGATTCTAGTGGGCCTAATAAGTCATGTTCCATGACATTTAGGAGACATCCTGGGATTTTATTAGGAACCATCAATGCTGTGTTTTTGACCGTGGACAGAGCATTGAGGACCTGTTCCCTAGTGATGGCTGGAGGAGTTATGGTTGGGGTATTTCTGGAGAGGTATCAGGGAAAACACAGGGTAAAGACTGAGCTGAATTTATCAGACAGTACATTTGCTAAATCCACTTCAGTATTGGTGGCTCCATTTACAATTGGTTCAGCACATTGCTGTGTATTGTCTCTGAGTTTCTGACAAAAGCTAAAAAAACACATTGTGATTGTGCTTAGGATGGCAGGTTATTTTAACCTCATATTTGGCTTTGGTAGACTTAAATCGTACCCTGAGATGCACATTTAGTTGATGAGGGAGTTCTTATCTTGCTGGGTGTTGCACTTCTTAATTTTGGCCATGATTTTCTTCCTTTTGTTATTCAGCCCATTCATGTTGGTATTCCACAAGGGTGACTTGTTTTTTAAGTTTGTCCTTTGCTTATTTTGGTTAAGTACTGCTACCTCTATACAGCTATATACAAGGCCTGTGGAAGGCTTGGAATTTTGAGAGTTTTTATTTTTAGGGAAGACAGCTTTATAGTCTAGCCTGACAAGTGAGGATGTTACACCAGGAGGGGAATGTGTAACATTGACCCATGTTGGTGAGGACTAGATCAAGGCCGAGGATGTCTGCAACCCTAGTGGGTGTAAGGGCTACCTGACCAAGGACATTTGGGTTGACAAAATCCAGAAATCATTCAGTCTGCAAGTTTGGGGTTGTATAGAATTCTCAGTTTATATCAGCAGTGTCCCCCAGTAGATAAACAGAGGTTGCATGGGTTCCCTGGGTCATAGATGGGAACCTGCAGTTTGAAAAGATATGGTATGGTACTTTTCTTATGGTGAGTTGTACATGGAGAAGATCATGTGCATCATATTGCTTGACCAGCCTTAAGATGGATTTGTTTCTGATGTAAAATGAGACACCTCCACCTTTTGTCCCTAACTGTGCTATAGTTGGTCTAAATGTGTGGAAGGTATTGTAGTCCTGCACTGCTCTGATGCTGTCTGTAGCTTTAAACCATGTCTCAGTAACTACACAGACATCTACAGCCTCCATGGTGAGGCGAGCCTGCAGAGTATGGAGTTTTTTGTTTAGATTCCTGACATTTAGATGAAACATCTTTAGATTATCCTGAATAAGCCTGGCTATGCTAGGAATGACTAAAAATGTCACTTTTGGGGTAGATAAAGTTTTAGCCAATATTCAAAAGCCTGGAGAAGGTAGGTGCAGACTATTCCTGGCAAAACAGTGCAGTCTGCAATCATATATTCCTGTGCTGACAAATATTGTACTCCCCATTCAAATGACATGAAAAACGAAGCCACAAAAGTAAATTTTTTGTTCATTCTGTGGCATCATAGGGGGTTACTAGGCTATTGGCCATGGGGCTCTTATAAGCCTAGCCAAGAGTTTAGCCCATGTTTAGACAAGTCAGCACCCAATGCCCCTGTCCAGCAGGGACACTGATGTGATCCCAGGGGTGTATCTTCAGTTTTCCATCCAATTATCCAGGTTGGCTTAAAAAGGGATAAAGAGGTTCTATGCCTGATGTGCAGAAGGAGTCTATTCCATAGATGGGGAGTCTCTGGGACACAAATCTGTCCCAACAACAAGTCCTGTTGATGTCACAGACCAGGTTGAGGCTGCGCATGTGAGTTACTCGAATGGAGCTTAACTTGCGGATATGCAGCAGTCCCATCAAGGTGAGGTCCATGATCACATTGTATGCCAGACATAGGTCACCTCTGAGGAGTCTGTATGAAACTGAGTAGAGGGATAGATTCATAGATTCATAGATTAGTACTAGGCTAACTGCCTTTGTAGGCCATTTTAAACCTAGCCAATTACCCCATGTGAGAATCAAACCCTGCACCTTGTGCTTGTAAGGTAAACACCTTAACCATTATGCTAACCTTCCACCCTATCTTTGCATAGAAGATATTTGAGGTCCTGGATTCTCCTGGTGAGGACCTCTGTGATCTCTCCACGTGCTGCATGTGCTTTGCGAGGTACATGCTGAAAGGGGCATTGTACTCAATAATGGGCCTTATAAGGGAAGAATACAGGGATTTTATGACCTCCTTGTCCCTGGATGAAATACCCTTGTTTATGAAGTGGCCATGTAGAAGGCATTCAGTACAACAGAAGCAACATTGTGGTCAAAAATCAGGGTGCTATCAACCTGGGTGCCCAAATCCCTCACGACTGATTGCATGATTAGGACATTGTTATTAATGTGATAATTTGTGGAGACGTCACTCTCCCCAAAGAGGATGATAATGCATTTTTTTGGCATTCAGCTTGAGGTCATGTTTCTGGAACCAGTCATTTGTCTGAATAAGACCCTCTTGGAGGATGTCCACACCACAGGGAATTGATGACAAGACCCAGCTTGCAGCCATAGCAAACTGGTTTTGGCCTGCACCTCAGAAAAGTATATCCCAAATATCCCAAATAACGCAGACACCAAGACAGAACCCTGGTGTACACTGTTTGTTAATGGTCTACTGCTTGAGGTGGCTTCCCCTATTTTGATTAGGTGAGTTCTATCAGTGAGTCAGCGTGCTACCCATCTGGTAACATATGGATTGATGCCTAGTTGAGAGAGTTTATCTATTATACCTGAGTGGGGAATACTATCAAAGGATTTGGCCAGGTCAAGGTAGGTCATGTGCACTGTCTTCCCCTCATCCATGGCTTTGTTGACTGTCTCAAAAAAGTCGACCAAATTTAGCAGACATGAATTCCCCTTGATGAAGCCAAACTGTGTGTGGATCGAGTGTCTGGAGGTTACCAATGTCCTTGTTAATGAGATCCATGATAATCCAATCCATGGCCTTGCAGATCAGGCTAGTTAGGCCTTGGAGAATGCAGAATGCAGCTCATTCATAGTCTCATACCAGCCTGGGACACATTGTCTGAGATGTTGATCATGTCTAGGCTAAGGAGGTATGTCTCAGCTCATTTACATCCAATTAATTAATTTAAAGGTGTTACTGCTTAATGCTAGAATCTAAACAAAAAGCTCTACTCCCTACAAGCTCTCCACACCCTAGAGAATGCTGACATCTATGTGGTCACTGAGATATGGTTTACAGCCATGGAGAGCACAATGGCAGTGCAAGGCTATAATACTTTCCACATATTCAAACAAGCTACTGCGCCAACAGGGACTAGTTGGGGGTGTCTCAATTTACATCAGAAATGAATATACCTCACGGCTTGTTAAACAGAGCAAGGTAATTGAGCTTCTCCATGTTCAAATGACCACAGGCAAAATCCCACACCATTTCCTTGCAAGGTATAAGTTCCACTCTATGACCCAGAAAACCCATAACATGTATTTAAACATATTGGAAACACTCACCACCCAATCTGAGATGACACATTGTTATTTCATTTCTAGTTACTTTTGTATTGATTTATTCATTCTTTTTATTCATTTATGATTTGCTTTTAGGGCTTATTAGTTTATTTGTCCAAGCTTTTGTTGTAATGAGCCCTTACGAGTGGTGCTCACTCATTGGTGTATTTTTCTACCTCATTTACCTCATTGGTTCTGTTTCAGCAAATGGTATTTTCTAGTCTTCTTTGCTGTCCTGTTCATTAAGATTTGCTATTTTTAGCCCTCGTTGTTGTTCTGTTCACTAAGACTTGCTATATTTAGGTATGTTTGTGATTTAATAACAGAGGGGGTAATTCACTAAACCCTTCATGGAGCGATTCTCTGTGTAGGAATAATGTTAAGGCTCAAACACGGAACATAGTAGCCAAGCGAACCAGAAAACAAAGCTGGACTTGTTCACAAGCTTCCTGACACCATGAGGACACAGAGGGGTCCATAGAATGCAACTCACCTCATATGCTGGTGAAAACCATGCAAATGAGGTGATTTTGAAATTCGGGAAGCATATAGGCACTCATGTAGGTGCTGTGTAAGGCTGAAAAATGTACATTGTTAGAAATTGTGTACCGGAAGATATAAATTAAACAGGGGCTGTAACATCCCAAATAAAAGGTTGTATAATGTCCAGTAGGCATGCAAATGGCCGAATCTATGGCCAGTAATTTAAAAAGTAATGCAATATATAAAAACTTTAACTTTTTTATTACATATGTCACATTTAAGCAGCACGCAGCGACACGCAAACATGCTATTTTGCAAGAAAAATAAATAAATAAGTGTAAAATATGAAATTTAAAGTTATCCAAAGTTATTGCATTATATGGCCAGCATACAGAGTCATACAATGGCAGGTTATAGTGGTTGCTAAGGACATAGGCCCTGGTGTAGTGCAGTATCCAGGGTATGTGCAGTTAGGTGTATGTAAATGAGCCAAGTTTATTGAATAGCAAAATGGGCCACCGTGTCATAGGTAGGTACTAGGCTATCGGCCCTAGGGCCCATACAAACCTAGCCAAAAAATGTACCCTGGCTTTCGCCACCCAAGAAAATTATTTTCCTGTGCCCCTATCGAGCAAAGCCACAGAAGTGATCCCTGGGGTGAATTTCCCATTTCCCCTCCAATCCTGACTGCAGGTACTTACTGTGTAAGGGCTAGAACCATGGTAGTGTAGGCAGAAAAGACAGCTGACATGAAAAGAGGGTGTGTCACGGCATGTCTAAGCAGACTGGAGCTTCTCACACCTGTTTGTGCTGAGCTAAGCACAGCTAAGCAGGGTGTGTCTGTCTGAGGCTGCAAAGCTGTGCTTAGCCCAGGGGCATGTGTTTTAGCTAGTTAAAGTAAAGCTAAGCATGACCATGTAGGGGGGAGTCCCCTTTCTGCTCAGCTATGTTTGCACTAGCTCAGCGGATTTTCAAGGAACACCATGGGGCTTAGCAGTGGAAGAAATTTAAAAAAGGAGGAAATAGCCTGGGAAAGCCAGTCTATCATAAATGAATGATGTGCCTTGTTCCACTGACACTGGCCCATTCAAACCCTTCAATAATATATCTGGCCAATCACACAGGCTGCATCTGCAGCACACCAGTATAAAGTATGAATACACCCTTCAGTCTGATTTTTCCCACATACTCTGTACCATTGGAGTACTTATTTGAGAATTTTAACTGATAAAATGATAGGGGGTGCTGCTGCTCTGCTACATCTGTATACACTACAGGCTGAGGTCAGTGATGAAGATGATGCTGACAATAGGCCCAAACTGAGGAGGAGAAGAGTGCTCAGCTCAGGCCCAAGGTAACCTTTCATGGGCTGCATGAGTTGGAGATAGTAGAGTGCTACAGGGTGGACAGGGACATACTACAGCAATTGACCATGCTCTGCCCCCCTCACCTCAGACCCAGAGCCATCAGAGAGAAACCCATCCCAATAGAAATAAAGGTATGTGTAGCCTCAAGAATACTAGCTACAGGTACTTTCCAAAGACCTTCTGGGTACATCATGGGGATCTCACAAGCATCCGCATCCTGGGTACCCCACCACTTCTTGGATGTCATGTTAACACATGCCGGTGAGCACATTTATTTCCCCAACATCCCTGAGGAGAGGACCAGCAATACGCATCTCTTCCACCATGTAGCACACTGCCCAGGGGTGCAGAGTGCCATAGACTGCACTCATGTGCACATCAAAGCACCACCCAGGGAGGAGGGTAGAGTCTACATCAACCACAAGGGGTATCACTCCATCAACTGCAAGGTAGTGTGCAATGCCCAGGGCATTATCATCAATGTGTGTGCTGGCAGCCCTGGCAGTTATCATGCCTCTCACATCTGGCATGTATCACAGCTGTACCAAGCATTTGGCAGGGGGGACATCCCATATGGCCATCTAGTGGGGGATTCTGTTTATGCACTGGAAGCATAGATGATGACACCCATCAGAAATCCGCACACATCAACTGAAGAATGCCATAATGAAGAACATGCACAAACTAGGAACATCATAGAGCATGTGTTTGGGCTGCTCAAGTCACGGTTCCGTTGCCTTGACATATCTGCTGAAGCCCTGCAGTACTCTCCAGCCACATGTGCACACATGTTCATAGTATCTGCCATGCTACACAACATAATCCTGTGAAAACAGCTGCAGCAGGAACATCACAGGGAAGGGACACACATCCCCCCAGCATTGCCAAGGTCCCCACAGGCACAGGGAAACTCGGAGGAGGAACCCCCCGAGCCTGTCCCTGTAGTCAGATGTAGGCATGCCCAGTACGTCCTGGCCTTGTAAAAGAGGCAATGCATAGCACATACACTGACACCCTAGGGATGCAGGGGCTGACACCTCACTCCGACTCACATACACACAGTAAAATGAATGCCAGCTACATCACACTACCTATACCTTACCATGTATAGGCTATGTACTGCATACATCCGACAGCGTCAGCCCTGAAGCA
>NC_056732.1:1761472784-1761515284 GCF_019279795.1 Protopterus annectens
AGTAAGAAGCTGAGATCCCTTATAAGATCCTCCAAAGCTAGCTACGAAAGCAAAATCACCACTGATTCTAAGGGCAACCACAAAGCATTCTATAGCTATGTCAAGCATTTTAATGGCAACACCCAGATCTGCTCTGAGTTGCAGCACAATGGCACAAAAATTACAGATCCAACTGATATTGCCAACATCCTGGCAGATAGGTTCAGTGCTAACTTTACCCCCCTTTCACCTCGTAAAGGGCCCATATCTATACAGGAAGAATGCAGAGTCCCTGTAATCACATCTATCCAGGTAAAAGCTGCACTCTAAAACCAAAAACACAGCATCCATGGGACCGGACAACATCCCAGGCTGCGTTATGCACGAACTTCAGAATGAACTGGCTCCCCACCTAAGCACCATGTTCAATCATAATCTCACATCAGGCTTTGTGTCCACTGAATGGTACACAGCAACAGTTATCCTACTCCACAAAGGGGGAGCCACCACTGATCCAGGGAACTATTGTCCTATTAGCCTGACGAGCCTGGTCTGCAAGGCCATGCAATGTATTATCATGAAACTCATAAACAAACACACTGGTAGCCTCCAAACTCTGGACCCCACACAGTTTGGGTTTGTGAAAGGCAGATCATGCCTTCTGAACCTGATTGACTTTTTTGAGGCAGTCACCAAAGCCGTAGATGAGGGTAAGGTGGTTCACACAGCCTATCTTGACCTCACCAAGGCTTTCAACACCATCCCCCATTCTGGAATTATAGCTAAACTCACTAAACTAGATATAAATCCCTATGTCACAATATGGGTTGCCAACTGGCTCACTGACAGAACCCATGCTGTAAAAGTTGCAGACTCCAAATCTGACTTCAAACCAGTGACAATTGGAGCACCACAGGGTTCAGTCCTGGGACCTATCCTGTTTGGTATCTACTTCTCTGAAGTACAGGCTAACACAGAAGGCCTCTGGATAATGAAGTTTACAGATGAAGTCCCCAAATGATGTGGACATCCTACAGAAGGGCCTCACTGAGACAGATGCCTGGTGTCAGAGGCATGGCCTCAAGCTCAATGCCAAAAATCACATTGCCATCCCCTTTGGTAAAAACTCTGTACCCATGAACTACCTCATCAACAGCAGTCTACGTAACACCAAATGTGTGATAAGAGACCTTGGGACCCAGGTAGACAGTAGTTTCTCCTTTGATAATCACATCGCCACAGTAGTCAGGAAATCCTTCTATGTGGCACACCTCATCATAAAAGGGTTCTCATCCAGGAAAACAGAGGTCATTGTTCCCCTCTACTCGGCACTCATTAGACTCATTATAGAGTACAACGACTCTTTTGGAATGTACCTCACAAGACATCTGTAGCAACTGGAAAGGCCACAGAAGTACCTCACAAAGAGGATAACTGACCTCAAACAGATGCCCTACACTGACCGTCTCAAAAAACTCCAGCTTTACTCTGTAGCATATTGCCTACTCAGAGGAGATCTCTGCCTAACATATAAAGCTATGTTAAACCCAGAGCTGTTGGACATGCTACACCTTAAGAAATCCCAATCCCTCTGAGTTTCACACTCTAGGGACCTAAACCTTGTCACCACAATAAACAGGACATGCTGGAGGGATAGATTCCTGTCCCAGAGACTTCCTATACTCTAGAAGAAGCTACCCATCTATGTCAAGCAAAGTTCCTCATTAGCACTCTTCAAGAAAAATCTTGATGAGTGGATGGGAAATAGGAAATACACCCTGGGAATCACTTCTATGGCTTTGCTCAATAGGGACACAGGAAATTAACTTTCTTGGGTGGCGTAAGCCAGGGAACCTTGTTGGCTAGACTTACTTAGGCCCTTGGGCTGATAACCTAGTACCTACGTATGAACCTATGAACCTATGAAGCATATCCCCTGTGCTTGTGTGGGTGGGTTGGTTATACTATTTTGAAGCTTGTTCCATCCTCCTCACACCCCAGAGCTTTACTTGACAGGGCCTGTTGATGGCATCAACCTTAGATGCACTGTTTCATACTCTGCAGGTCATACCTCTCACATGTATACAGTTTTGCAGAATGTCCAGATGATTGGCTCACCTATGTAGTGTGTGTGTCATAAACATATGGTTTCCTGGCCAATCACTGGCAAAGCATTAAGAGTGGAAGTCAGACAATAATGCCAGACATCTGAGTGTCAGAACTCATACCCTTCACAAACGTAATGATAATACTAAACCGGTCCATGTATCAGTTCATAGGTTCATAGGTCTGTATTAGGCTAGTAGCCCTGGAGCCTTTACAAGCTTAGCCCATAGACGTGCCCTGGCATCGTACCACCCGACATTAGTTGCCAGTGCCTCTATCAAGAAGACCCACTGGAGTGATCCCCAGAGTGAACTTAATATTACCATCCACTCATCAAGATTTCTCTTGAAGAGGGACAGCAAGGTGCTCTGCTTGACATGTATGGGAAGTCTATTCCAGAGCATGAGCAGTCTCTGGGTGAGGAGCCTGTCCTTCCACCATGTACTGTTGATTGTGCTAATGAAGTTGAGGTCTGTGGAGCATGTGGTGTGGAAGGATTGGGATTTCTTTAGATGTAGCATTTTTAACAGAGCTGGGTCAGACATGGCTTTGTAAGTCAACCAAATATTGCCACAAAATAGGAAATATGAGACAGAGAATAGCTGGAGTCTTTTGAGTCTGTCCATGTAGGACATGTATTTAATGCCTAGGATCCTCTTTGTGAGGTACTTCTGTGGCCTCTCCAGCTGTTGCAGGTGACTAGTGAGGTACATGCCAAATGGGGCATTATAATCAATTGGTCTAATGAGGGAAGAGTAGAGAGAGAGACACGATGACCTCTTACTTCCTGGATGGAAAACCCTTGGTAATGAGACGTGACACATAGGAGGAATTTCTGACCACAGTGGCAATATGGTGGTCAAAGGAGAAGTTGCTGTCAACCTGTGCCCCCAGATCTTTTATAACACCTCCAGTGTTCAGTGGGCTCCCATCGATGTGGTAGTTAGTGGGAACTGAGTTTTTACCAAAGGGGATGACGATGCATTTGTTTTGGCATTAAGCTTAAGGGCATGGTTTAGACACTAGACATTGGTCTCAGAGAGACCTTTCTGTAGGATGTCTGCATCACGTGGGGAGTTTATATTGGCTCCCAGCTTGCAGTCACCTGCAAACTTGGTTAGCCAGGGCCCTTTGTGTTGGCCTAGACTTCTGATAAGTAGATGTCGAACAGGAGAGACCCAGGATGATCCCTCCCTGTGGGATTCCACTTGTGACTGATTGGCAGTCTGACTTGGAGTTTGCTTCTTTCACACTGTGTGTTCTATCTGTGAGCCAATTTGCAACCACCTAATGGTATAGGGGTTTATGCCTAGCTTGGTGAGTTTATCAATAATTCCTGAGTGAGGAATGGCATTAAAGGCCTTGACCAGATTGAGGTAGGCTGTATGCACTGCCTTACCTTCATCGGCAGCTCTGGTGACTGACTCCAAGAAGTCAACCAGGTTAAACAGGCATGATCTCCCTTTCAGAAAGCCAAACTGCATGGAGTCCAGAGTTTGGAGATTTCCTATATCTTTGTTAATCATGTCTATGATGATGCGCTCCATAGCTTTACATGTTAGACTCATTAGGCTAGTGGGGCAATAATTCCCAGGGTCTGTAGTCACTCCCCCTTTATGGAGAGGGATTACTGTTGCAGTACACCATTCGGTAGCAACAAAGCCTGAGATGAGGCTGTGACTGAACAGGGCACACAGATGTGGTGCATTTCACTTTGTAGTTCATGTAGAACACAACCAGGGATATTTTCAGGTCACACAGATGCTGTATTCTTGGCCTTACACAATTCAGCTTTAACCTGGGCTGCAGTAATGCTGGGTGTCTGGCATTCTTCCAGTATTGGTCTTTTTGGGGAGAGAGAGGTAAAGCTGGCACTGAATCTGTTGGCCAGTATGTTGGCAATATCTGTTGGCTCAGTATAGGAGATGCCATTGTGCAGTTACTCAGACCACATCTGGGTATTGCCCGGGAGGTTCTTGATATAACTATAAAAGGCTTTGTGATTGTTTTTAGTGTCTGCTGCAATTCTGCTTTCATAGCTGGCTTTAGAAGATTTGATGAGGATCTCAACTTTTTGTTGAGGCTAATAGGGAGTTTTTCCAGTCTTGGGACTTCACCTTTTTCTGCACCAGTTTCTTCCTTCTGTTGTAGAGTTTATTAATGGCAGGGGACCACCAGATTGTGTTCCTATTTTTGGAGGAGAGTGTCTTGGTTCTTTTGGGTATGGCTAGTTCCATGCATTTATGTACACATCTGGATAGTGCACTGGTGTATGATTTGGCAGTCATGCAGCTATTTTCCATTGGCATGGGTGCCGTGAAGTTAGCCACCTCTATTTTTAGGAGTCCAAAATTAGCTTTTGAGAAGTTTTTCAAGGTGGTTACCTTTGCGGGGGTGTGGATGAGATGTGGATTTCCATGGTGATTAGTTTATGGTTGGATAGGTCAAGGATGTTGCTTCCTCTAGTGGGGGTCAGAATGATGGTCCAGGGCATTGGAATTGATGAATTCCAGGAAGCGTTAGACCAGTGTATTGGTGCTTGAGTAGTTTTCCCAGTTGATGGAGAGGTAGTTGAAGTCTCCTAGTATGAGAGTGCTGGCTTGGACCTTGATAGATTCCAGTGTGCTTAGGAATGTGGAGTGAGAGTCTAGGGACATGGTTGGGGACCTTTAGCAGGCTATGGCTTGGATTGCAGTCTTACCCAGTGTTAATTGTACCCGAAGTATTTCAGATGCATTATGCTGGGCTACTAGTCTGGAGGTGTGCATATCCTTTATGAATATGGAGACACCACCGCCTTTGGCAGAAACCGTGCTTTAGGGCAGAAAGGTGTGGAATGAGTTATAGCCTGGTAGAGCAGGGGTGCTTTCTGCCACTTCCAGGTTTCTGTTACAGCACAAATGTTGATGTTCTCCATTTTGAGGAGTGCTTCAAGTGAGTGCATCTTGAGATTTAGATTTCTAGCGTTGAGCAGCATGACCCTCAGACTGCATTTATTTATAGCTGTTATGGTGGTAATTTGGTCTTTTGGACTATTGAGGATAATAAAGAAATTATGTATTGTTACAGGCACAAGATATACAAAATGGTTAAGAGAGAAATTAGAGAGAATTTAGAGGAAAGAAAAATACTTCCGCAGGAAAAACTGTCATAAGTTTCAAATAAAATTTTGCTTTCGTTAATACAACAGATTTTTGAAAAACAGTATATAGATCAAGAAACTTTGATCTCTTTGGAAAAAGAAAAATCTGAGGAAGTGAGAAAATATAAACAACAAAACCTAGAAGTATTTTAAAAATATAAAAAAGAAAGATGGACATGGGAAAGAAAGAGATATTTGATATGGTGCAATATTTATGCAAAGCAGAAAGCCAAGTTAACTAATATGGAGAAGGCAATTTCAAAAATATTCAAAGAAAAATACAGGCAAAGGCATACAGATGTGGAAAACTTCACAATAAAAAGACTAAAAGCACAAAGATCTAATGTAGAAAAGATGATTAGTAAAGTAGAAGTTAAAGAAATAGAAGTTGAAGTTATAGAATGCCTGCAAAGTGAAGGATTTAATGTAGAAGTCTAACACAGACTATATCACAGCATGATGGAGTGAGTCCACAGAATAAGGAAAAGCAAGAAGATCAGGAGACGTGAAGAAGAAATATGGACATGGGAAATGAAAAGAGATTTAATATGGTGTAATATTTATGCAAAGGGGAAAGCAAAACTAACCCATACAAAAAGAACAGCACCAAAGATATTTGAAGAGAAATATAGGGAAAGGAATCTGGATATGGAAAACTTTACAATACAAAAAATAAGAAGACTAAGAGGAAAAGGAGAAAAAGAGATTAGTAATGGAGAGGTCAAAGAAATAGAAATTGAAGTAATGGAACAGCTGCAAAGAGAAGGTAGGATTCAGAGTAGAAAATCAAATGCAGAAAGCACCACAACAAGATAGAGCAATGGATAGCCACATTAAGGGGAAACCAGTGGAACAGGAAGTAACTGGTCAGGTGCCATATCAAGATATTTGGGAGCCTTCCACAGGAAAACAGTATAGAAGTTCACTTGAAGCTAGACAGGAAAGAAAGGAACAGGAAACTGTGGAAACTCTGATGCAGTCAGTGTTGAGGAGTGATAGGCCAGTGAGTTCCCATATGACAAAACAACAGATGACACAGGATGAAATTGAAGAGAATGTGCCACAAGAAGATGTTATAGAACTTTCTATAGAATCCCCACAGGAAATGGAAAACAAGGGATGTGCCCTCAGTATGGAAGAAAATGAGTTAAAAGAAGAGTTGATTGATTTAATAGACATATATATCAAGATCAATGAGGGAAATAGACTGCAAAAGGTTAATAAAACCCCAAAAGTCAGAAGCTTGATAAAACAAATGAACACAGTAATTAGGACTGTCCATAGAGACCCATGCAATATAACAGAAGTAAACAGAATATATTACCATGCTGCTAAATTAACAACTGATAAAATTCTACAACAGGAACATAGGGTAGCGAGGGAAAAGGGGGGTGAAAGTGAATACCATCATGGAAATATCGAATAGAGAAAACTGTAAAGCAGCTAAGACAAGAAGTGTCATTGTTACAAGATTATAGAAGAGGGAACAGATCAACAAAAATAGTAAGAAAGATAGATGTGATAAAGGCAATGCACAGTATTAGAACAGAACAGGATCTGTTATGCACTATTAGAGATGAACTAAAAATTTCAGAACAGGCAGAATCAGAAGATATGAGGATAAATACAAGGGAAAAGCACAAAATAAGCAATTTACTGATGATCCAAAAAAGTTTTATAGAGAATTGGGAAGTAAGGTAAAAGGAATTGATAGACTGCTGAAAAAAGAGGAAGTTGATACATTTTGGATAAGTATCTATGAAGATCCTGTGGAACATAACAAAGATGCTAAATGGATAGAAGAAGTAAAAGAATAAGAAGTTTAAAGGTACAGGACATGAAATGGGATGAAATAACAGCCAGAGAGATTGAAAGAAAGTTGAGAAAAGCCACTAATTGGAAAGCCCCAGGCCCAGATGCAGTACCTAACTTTTGGCTTAAAGTATTAACTTCTTTTACATGAGGATCTAGCCATGAGTAAGAACTATTTATATGCACACCTAGAACAGACACTGCACTGGTTAACAACAGGAAAAACAATGTTCTTACTTTGAACCCGCAAGCTACCCTAAAAATTATAGACCAATAACTTGTCTTCCAGTGAAGTATAAACTGTACATAGGGATATACGTCGACAGAGTTTATAGTCATTTAGAAGAAAACTCAATTATGGCAGTAGAACAAAAGTGCAATGAAGGAAAGTCATATAGAACAAAGGATCATTTGTTGTTAAATACAGTTATAGTGGAGAACTGTAAGAAAGGGAAGAATCTAAGTATGGCATGGATTGACTATAAAAAAGCATTTGATAGTATCCCACATTCATGGACAAAAGAGTGCTTAAAAATGCATAAGGCACATCCTACACTGATTGATTATATTACAGTAACCATGAACCAATGGCAGACCACTTTGCAATTAAGCCATGATAAAGCAACCTTTAAAAAGGGAAAATTGCAGCACCAAGAAAATATCAGTTTGGGGCAAGAATGTGATATAAAAGAACTTGAGCAGGAGGGTGTGTCTAAATACTTGGGAAATGATGAAGGATCAGCAATAAAACATGAACAAATGTGAATAAAGCTTAGTAAGGAGTACTTTAGAAGACTTAAATTAATCCTGAAAACAGCATTGATACCTAGGAACAAGATCCAAGCTATAAATCAATTTGCTCTTCCTGTCCTAGTTTTGGAGTGATTGACTGGCCCCTAAAAGTGTTGGATAGATTGGATATTAAAACAAGAAGGATGCTTCATGTTTACCAAATGATTTATAAAAATCAGTGTGTACCAAGATTATATATTCCCCGTTCTGAAGGAGGGATGGGCCTCCTTGAAACTGATTACATGCATAGATCTGCAATCATGGGACTCCACACATATCTACTGACCTTACAAGATCCAAATGTGGTGAAAGTTTTGAAACATGAGGAGAAAAAAATCTAAGGTGACATCTCTGCTTAATTTAGCAGAAGCATATCACCGTCAAGCAGGAATGGAAATCAAATCAGAAGTGGATAAAAATCAGGCAGCAACTGAATGTGCTAAAAAAACAAAAGAAATAATATAAGGTGAAGGATCAGATGAGAAGGCAAGAAATGTGGAAAAAACATAAATATAGTTGCAAGTATAGAAAACTTCTAGAAGAACCTCATGTTTATCAAGAACGAATGCAGGAATGGTTAAGGAGGTGTGAATTTACATTAAGAAATGAAAGGTTAATATTGACAGCCCAAGATAGTGGGTTACGTACACGTTGGTTTACTAAGTCTATTGAACATGTGGGAGAAACAGATATATGTAGGTTTTGTGGAACCGAATTGAAAACAGTCACACACCTTATTGCTGGTTGTGACTCTCTTATGGAAGAGGGACTGTATACTGAAAGGCATAATAATGTGATGAGATTGTTACACTGGAGATTGTGCAAACATTATGGTATTAAAGTGGCTGAAAAGCACTGGAAACATGAGCTACAGTAATCATAGAAAATTATGAAGTTTACATCACATGGGATCACCCAATATCAACAGTCCAAAGGACAGATGCTAGAACACCGGATATAGTGGTCCAAGAAAAGAAGACAAAAGTAGCATTGATCATTGAAATTGCCACACCTAGTGACTACAGTGTCTTGTGTACAGAGAGACACAAAGGTATTGCAGGCAGAAACGAGAGCCATGTGGAAGAAAGATACCCATACAGTTACAATAGTAGTAGGAGAAACTGGTCTTATAAAAAATAATTTACAATCATATTTAGATATGTTACCAATTCATGTAACACCATATGAATTGCAGAAGGAGTCATTACTGGGCACATTTTGGGTGCTACAAAGAGCACTTTTGGCTAACATCAAAGAGTGAAACAATACTAATTTCATGAACTTTAATCATACTTTGACTTAGGAATGGGGTCCATTCCTGTCATGGTATTAGAAACCCCAAAAACTTGGAGAAATTAAAAAAAGTATGAGAAATAGCGTAACCTATGGTGATGTGACACAAAGATGCAGTCATATTGGCAAACAAAAGGAAGTCCTGCCTGGTACACTTACCATGGGTTATGGTACGTCCTGCCAAGTCTCACACTACTACAAGACGTGTCCCACATTCCACATTTGATAAAGTGGCAACCCTGTGATGCCTATGTGTGTACAATATGCAGACATGTGTATGCCCTGTGAGTAGCTTCCACCCACAATGACCCACATGTGTGAAGGCATGCAGGCAAACTGCCAACTCCTACATATGTAGGTACTGGCTAAAGCTGTGGCAACTGTGAGTAGTGTGCTGTGTGTCATTGACCCACACACTAATGTTAACACACTGTAATTGGGTCATACAGCGGGTATGGAATGGTGGCCAGGTCCTGGCCTCCAGCTGAATGCAGAAAACAGTACCATCATACCATATGGCGAGGACATGGACCCACTATTTCCCACATTGATAACCCCATAAATGCACAAACTGTGTTGATAGACCTGGATACTCAGGTTGATAACAGTGTTGCAGTCACCCATGAAGTAGTGGCAGTGGCCAGAAAAGAGTTGGATATGGTTCACCACATAGGTAAAGGGACTGCATCCAGGCAAAAGGTGGACATTACCTCTGTAGAATTCTCAGTCACTACAACAGGACATTAGCAGCATGGCTGGTCTGTTCTATGTATGTATGCACACAGCTACACCAAATGATACTGCTATGTTCACACCCACAAAGGTTATCCATGGACTTCAACACCTGCACCATGCAGACAGTCTTGAATCAGTACTGCCCCACTTGGTATTGGACAGGTGTCACAGGTGGGCTGTGGCATGCCTAGATGGCAATGTTGTACTTAGCCCTTCAACATCTGCCCCATATATGTCAGTATAACTGTGTGCGCAATACCAACATGACAGGCTTCAATCATATATGACAGAGCAAGAAAAAAAAACAGCTGGAGAGAAGTTTGTCTCCCAGAAGCTGCCCTGTGTCATAGGTTCATAGGTTAGTACTAAGCTAATTGCCCTTGAGAGCCATTTTAAGCCTAGCCAATTAACCCTTGTGAGACTCAAACCCTGCACCTTGTGTTTGTAAGGCAAACACCTTAACCATTAGGCCACCCATCAGGAATGCACTCCCCAAAACTGTCAAACAGAGTACCATGCAGACCCTCATCAACTGTATCAAGGTTGAGTAGATGTCAAAAACATCTGTCCCATGGGTCTAAAGTGTGTCAAGTAATGGCAGGGGCAACAGGTTATAGACTGACAATGTCTAACCCCACCGTCTAGCCAACTACATTAGCAAAATGGCATAAGGCATCACTGATGCCATGGAGAGTGCCATGCATGCCAGAGAGTGTTGCATCCATGACCCTGAGCATCCATCTGGTATACCATTCACAAAGTGCCTGCATTTCCATGATGGACTGACACATGCATCAGGTGACACATGCTGTGGCACCTCTGACAGGGCTGGATGGTCAGTTGTCCTGCTTTGAGCACCCCTGTCAATCTGCCTGTGTGGGACCTCGCCAGCACTCTGGCTGTAGCTAGTGTCTACACTCACTGATGCCATAGTCACCACACTACCCTGTTTGATGCCACAACCCTCTGACTGCTCAATATCTGTGGAAGCTGGAGACGAGGTATGTGTAGGCACACTGACCATGTGCAGGGACATTGGAGGTGGAGGTGGGATGTCAATCAGTTGGACAGATTCAGCCCAGCAACCCAACCTGTGCCTCACAATGGCTACCATAATCATCATCAGAGTCCAATGAGACACTGACATCAGGTTGTGAGGGGGACACACTCCAACACCCAGGGTCACCTGTGAGGGGAAGACAACATGACTACATTAATTACTGCACTATAATGTTTACTGATCCATACACACAAACACACACACACACACACACACACACACACACACACACACACACACACACACACACACACACACACACACACACACGGGTGAGGTGCCACAAAGACATTATACAGACCACACCTTCTGACTGATGCCATGCACAGTACACAATCAGACCACAACAGACACACTGTGAAGAGGCCTTCAACAACATGCATTGCCGCAATGTCCACTTAATGTTGCTAGTGTTATACACCTTTGAGATACGTGATAATTCAGAATATGTGATGGACCTTCACCTAACACACAGTGCACCCGTGTACACAATAGTAATGCACCTCTGTATAGCACAGTGGCTACACCTATACAAAACTACGTGTGAATATGTTACAGCTCCTGGAATTATGTTACTTTGATAAGCATTGTGATGCACTGCACTGAACCCCACCACAACTTAACATGCACATATTGCAATATGGCAACACATAGTTGTGTGCATGGCAAAATGGCAGCCCTTAAAATGCCTAGAGTATAGGTGAGGCTTAGCAGAACAGTTTCACACTCACTGGCTACAGGCTGATGTTCCCCAGCCACATCAGGTACCTATGGAGTTGTGGGGGTGAGGTATTGTCAGCACACACACATATGGCAATGGTACAGGACAATATGTGCATGTATCAACATGTACAGTACAAGCTGCAATACTACAGAAATTTCTGACATTCACAATATGTGTACACATGTGTGCATTACAAAACCCCAATCACAAATGCAGATTGACCTGACATATGTGTACTGCTATGCAGAGGCTGTTAGTATGCAGGCTACAGTATTAATGTGATGACCACTGGAGGCTTACCTGAATGCTCCTTGGCTGTGGACTATGTGCCTCCCACCTCCACAACATATGTACTGATGGTTTCCTATGAGCTGGTGGGTGATGTTGGGTTGGCCAGGAACTCCTCTGTGGCTGAGAGTGGTGGTTGTGTAGCAGGCATTCCCCCTGTTCCAGCATGCTCCCAGGCCACAGCTGCAGCCCTTTACTGTGCATGGTGTATGAGATCAGTAGCACGGTGTTGGACCTGTTCGTAGCTCCTGTGCTAGTGGCACACATTATTCACTGTTGTTACCAGGTCTGCCCACAGGGCAGTACGTTGTTGCTGGTTATAGCAGCTCCTTGACAACAGCACCCAATGATGGAGTCTCAGTGCATCAATAATTGCAGTGGTCTAAGCTTCTGAGAAGGCTGGGTTACATCATCTGTACATCCCACCTGAAAGACATGAACAGGGGAATACATCACAGGGCTGCAAACACTGGCCACCATTATGTACAGACCTCCACATCCATGTTTTCCAGCACTTTCCACCACTAACCCCCACATCATACCCCAGCCATCTATCTGCACATTATGTCTGTGAGTATTGGCAACATACTGGCAATACAGCATTGATTGCCCACCTGCTCCTAATGTTGCATGCTACTTGCTGCATGTGCTATGAGGTGTTGCACTGCATGCAGCTGTTGCACCTATTACTGCTTGTTCATAGGTTGTCTACATGGATTGCTATGGTGTCAGCAGCCTACTGTAGTAGAACTCACCTTGGCTGTAGTTTAACCCCTCAAGTCCCCCTGGCCTTCCTCCCTTAGAATCTGTACTCTGTGGCTGGAAATGTCCTACAGATTCCCAAGCCAGTGTGGTTGATATTGGTGTCCTGGCATGGTGTAGCACATGCCTCATGTACATGGATGGACAGCCATCTTTAGACACCACCAACGAACACACTGTGTGAGACATGCAATGACTGTAGGAACCTGCAGTCCATGCTAAGTGTCTGTCAAGGCTGCATATCTGTCCACAAACAGTTTGTCAACACAATCAGTACACCTCTCACACCTCCCACACCTACAAACCACACAAACATCTGCAGTGGTCCTCAACATACACATACACACACAAAGGAAATCTCTGAGGTAAAGCCACACATGAATACCACAGCCATACACAGCACATACCATACATGGCCACCCACCTGTGTCCCACAGCCATGCAGGCATGAGCCCATGTCAAACATGTTACACAAAGGGGTCTCCAGTGGGGACACACTGGTGTGCCTCTGACCCTGCTGGGTATATGGATGGTCACAGTTACCTTTGTTTCAGTTCACAGACTTGGCCATAGTGCATACGCACTGCTGTCTGTCACCAACAGGTACTGTCATGGGTCTCTCACTGTGCATGTTGGTGTTCCTGACCTGATCTGACATGTATGTCCCTGGACTGTATGCAGTGAGACATGAGTGAGCACACTGGTTATGTGTTCTAGGCAGGTATGTCCCTAGCCTTATGCAGCAGTATGCTGTCACCCAGACAGATGCCACAATGCAATCAGGTAATAATCGCCCTTAACATGTGCACATTTAACATGTGATATTCCAGGGGTTCCAGTACCTGTGAGTTTGGGATGTTATGTTACACAAACCACACTGCTCTGCAAGAGATGGCCTCCATCTGTCTTAACTGGTCTTCAAGCATCTGGCAGTGGTTCCTGCCCGCCCCATAGAGACTCCATTAGTATCATTGGTGAAGTTATCACTACCAACATACAAGTGTCAGTGCAGCACACATTGAAGGCCATGCTGCTAAATGCTAGAGGTGTACACATGACGTTGCCCTCATTCTAAGCAGCCCTACCCTGGGAACTGCAGACATCTGTGCACTCACACAGAGCATGTTTCAAAGGTGCAGAGAGGACCCCAGAAGTACATGGACAACCATCGTATCATACATGCAGAAGGCAAAGTGTAGCCAGTAATGCCATGGGACATGGGGTTTCCATATATATGAGACACATACACACCTCCGTGCTGGACAGGCAGTAAGATTGCACAGGGGACACAGCAGGGGCAGTTCACCATGGCCAACACAAACCTATGCAAATCACAGATAGGTACCAGCCACCACATGTGAACAGGAAGCCCATTCTGCCTATATGGACCTCATCAACTGTATGAGGAGTCGGTTGTGTACCATGAGCCTGGGTCAGTTGAACAACCCTAACATACATTGAAAGATGTATCCATGGCAGCAAACAAATGGCCAGGAAGCCATTGACACTGGATGTACAAACACCTTGGTGTGGCCAGGGGCTACACCCACATGAGATGAAGGTGTATTGCAGTTGACATCCCACAACACAGGTTACCACTGCCGCATCCCTACAGTGTCATTCTCCTTGGCAAAGCAACCATTATGGAGTCATGTTTTCAGTCACCATATCCTACAATACTCATCTAGCTAGACTCTGCCATACATAAACCTCCTACGTGGGATACATCTTCCTGGGGGGGGTTACACAGTGTCACAGCCCCCAACCCCTCATTAAGGATTTGCACCAATATCCACACATACACACATGTGCTATATGTTAATTTGTATAGATGTATGTAGTCAGGTATACCAGACAGGCCTACATCATCCTCTGCTAGGATATTTACACCTGTCCAGTGGACGTGTTCAATACATACTGTCCATAACAAGGATGACATACCACTGTCCGAGACAAAGTAGGGGCAGGTGCCCATTCTGGGGCAATGTCTCCTTAGCATGTACATGAGAATGGGATTAGTCCTGCAAGCCTGCACAACCAACACAGTGCTTACATTGTCTACATACACTACAGATATTCATCTCTCCTACTGCACATATGTCTGCAACAGCACAGGTAGCGGCTGCTCACTTGTGGTGTGCAAGGACACCTGCTATACCAGTGCTGTTGATATAGCATACTGGATGCCTGACAGAATTGGTGTAGGCTTCATGCCCTGTGTTCCACATCAGTATATCAGGATATGCACAGTACCTCCTCTGTCTCCTATATGTGGGTAACAGGCCACCCCTGCCATGTGATAGTCATGGCATACATCTGCCATGAGAGCATCACATCACAGGATGCATCCTACTTAACTCCCCAAGCATAACCTGCAACAACATAAGAAACCATATTGAAAGGAGGACTGCGTACCGCCTTTGTCCCATCCATTTGATAGATGACCACTGTCACCCCTTTACACTAAGGTGGGGTGTCCCCCACTCAGTCACATAACAGACCCAGCTGCCTAACTAGGCTATTCTGTAAGGCCCTAGCACAGCTTCAATTGAACCCCATTAACAAGGAAATTAGCAACCTGGCCACACTCCATTACATACACTTAGGTTTTGTCAAGGAAGGGTTCATGTCTGCTACAGTCAGGTGACCTTTATGAGACAGTCACCAAAGCCATTTACAGGGGATGACAGTGCAAAATGCCCACCTTGATGTGGACAAACTATGTGACAGTATAAGCCACATAGCCATTATGGATATAACACTCCCAAGTACGCATCACACCATATGTTGCTATAGGGGACAGGAGTGCGCTGACACAACCCATCTATTCCACATAGGGAAATTCACTGCAAGCAGTTGATGCATTAGTAGGTGTCTAACCTGTTGTTTTGTGTTTGGGCCTCTTTATATGTGTGATGTAAACATCTGACGTGCATGTAACAGCCATTAGCCTATATCCGACCATGTCTGCAGATGGCTGCATGCTATGTGGCATCACCAGATTCCCTAGTGATGAGGATATCTGCCTAGGAGGGTCTCATACAGATACATGACCATTACCAGACACATGGCCTCAGACCGCATAGCTGGACATGCAGTGTGAACCCCTATGTGGAAAGTGACGGCCCCACATAATAGCAGAGTATGAACAACATCCTAGGCATATAATCAGTCATGAGGGTGCTGTGGACAAGTCTTTGGCAGCATGACACTTCAACAAAATGTTACTTCCATTGTAAGATAAACCTTCTACATGACCCATGTCATACATAAGGGTATGTCATCATGGGACATGGGGTATTAACATCCCCACATTTCCCCCAATGAGAACCATTAATGTTTATAATTATCTGTTCATCATTCACATCACACAGCACATGCAGCAGCTGGGGACATCACAGAGGTTTGCCACCAGGGAATATCAGTCCATCAAGCATCTACCACACATCAATAGGCTATAAGGCCAACCCTGTACCTGGTTTCATACATAATCATCATGGGTGACCTCAATATGGAATGCAAGGTGCTCAGAGACTCCACATTACTGGGACTGCTGCATGAGTGTGAGTCATGCTCTACTCTGTTAACACCAGCTCCCATACCCTCAACCTGGTGTGTGACATGAAGTGGGCTTGAGGCAGCTCAGATGTGTGTCCCACACAAGCACCCTACAGTGGAATGGACACCCTGTTTACATCAGGCAGGGTAGCTATTTACACCTCTGCATGCTTAGCCTATATAACTGGATGGTTAACTGCTCATACATGGGCTAACATCGGCCCAGGGCATTTGACTGCTTAAAGCCAATAACCTAGTATGGTACCAGGACTTGAGTGCTGTAACAGATTGTGTTGTTATGTGTCCAAACCCATCACTGTCATCAACTTCTAGGTGTCTCGTATGGACAACATTACTGTACTATGTCATCCAGCCTACACCCAAAAAATAGGTGAGTGGTACTACAAGTACATGTGGACATTCCAGCAGCATCTGTGCTACACAATAACTGAGAGCAGTACATATCTGGTCTAGGGTATCCTCCTCATAGCTGTCTGACATCTGCAGTACCCAGATGTTTGCGGAATGTGTACATGTGCCTGATAGATGTAGACCCCCTGCCAGACAAATGTGTGTTTCTGGACACCAATTGGACAACACATGATGGTTGTCCCCAGAGTCTGGGTAATGTGTCTGTGATATGGCAGACCACTGGGAATGCAGTATTGGTACATGAATATCTGGTACTGTATGCATTCCCTTACATTTTATGCTCAATATATATGCACTGCTGCTGAGCCAGAGCCAGTGTCCCCTCATTACTACCAGCTATAACCTGATGTCCTTTTGCAGGGGGTCACAAGGCATGCCAACCATAGGTGTCAGGCAATCAGATACAGGTGTGGAGTACACAGTGACCTAGCCAGTGTACATCATGAATGGTCAGGGACACCTGGGCAATCTTGAATTAAGCCTGTATGGCATTCACAGACTGAGAGGAGTTCACTGATAGTACATGATATTCCGGCTGTATCCACCAGTACTTACTGTCTGTATTGTACAACAGACAATAAAAGTAGCAGTCATATGAGAGCTGACTATTGCTGGGGTGATTCAGGGCTACAGCTGTGATCTTTGCCACTACAGATGGAGCTGTAAGTGATGGCCATAGGTGCTGGACAGCAGACTAACAGCAACATGTCAGTCCAGGCACTGTTGTTGAGACCTACTGTTTAACTTCTTATTTCCCATGACTGCATCCCCCCCTGCATTCCATTACAAGCTCCATTCAGTGACATATCTGGTATAGTGCTGTGCTCCTCTGAAAGAAATCCAGTTGTAGTATCCTAGAGAATCACAGTCTGTCTTCATGGATAAAGTGTCAGACCTGCTTACCATGGGCAGCAGCTTGAATTTTGTAGGTAATGCTCATGAACAGGTTATTGCCTGTGCACCAATCTGTGACTCCCACTTGCTAATTGCATCCAGAACAGCTGGGTTACCTTTCCATTAGCCAATGGCATGGTAACACAGTGCTATAATGAAGGCCTTCATGTAGGCCTTGTCCCTTTTCCTAGCCTGTGAGGAGGACATTATCGAGGTGTGGGATCTACAGCATCACAGAGGGTAAGTAGAAATACTGTCCACTGTTTGGATTAATGTGTTATGTCCACAGTTTTGCATGCTATGTCTGGCCATTGTTAACAGACTTTCAGATTCTGTAGCAGTGTACTGTTAAACAATATGTGTTGGGGTCAGTAAGGAGACAGGCAGATTTGAGTGTCATACTTCCTTTTTATCTGACTGTGCATGCTTCTACAGTTGATGCTGTTATATTGGCTGTGTATGTTTGCAGGGGGAGACTGTTACACATGTCCTTTTCACATGAGCACCCCCCAACCCTTGATTTATGGGTGTTGTGTGGATATTGTGTTGTAGGTGTTTGGGAGGTATGATAGGTCTGTAGCAACTAGCTGGACATACTGCTGCAGGCCACAACTGCTGCATTCTGGCCAGGAGTCAGACTAGGGATTGTGAAGACATAGGAGGACAGCAAGCTTTTTACTGTCAGTGAGGGAGCAGTGTCAGCTGTTGTGTCACAGCATGGCCTGGCTGACGGTACCCATAACAGTCCAGGTGAAGCATGTGCCTCTGGTACAAGTGTTACATAATACTGCCATCCAGAGAGTGTTAGGCAACATTTAGAACACATATTCATAATTATGAAATGTGTCCCACCCTAAAGGTCTTTAATGTGCTACTGTGGGTGGCAGTGACTGCAGTGGGAGCAACCAGTTTTGTTGGACATTGCATGGCTCAGTTATTCCTATGTTGTATTGATATGCATGTAGTTTTGGTGCCACAGAATGTGCTGTGGTCCAGGATGTGAGAAATGCTAGGAATGTAACAGATAGATGATATATAATACATTAATAATATATATTATATATTCATAATAATAATAATAATAATATATTATATATATATCACTATGCTATATCATGTTATATTATGATAATATATATCATATACTATATTACTATTAATATATTATAATATGGCAGGTGTATTTTTAAGACGAGCATGCAGACAGTGAGTTACACGATTGGCATGGACGTGTGTTCATATGGGTCTGACATGTGACACTGAGCTGTCTATCATGGTCTGTAACCCCAATCTGCACTGCATTGCCAGTATGTCAGCACACAAAATAGGTTTTATGACAACCCTGTCATAAGTAGGGGGCACAACTGTGTTCATTCAGCAACAGTCTTTGGATTTGTCAGCTCTACCTGATATTGTAGGCCTCCCGTACATCCAGCAACATTTATTTGTCTGTGTATTGGTTTGTTGTCTGCGTCAGAGGCCCAAGTTGGGGTTGCCACCTTTTCAAATGGGCAAAGTGGGACATTTTTGGTACAAAGGTCAGATTTTGCAGGGCAAAACATACCCATGATTAGTACAAAGGACAGAACTTCAGTTTTTTTGCCTAAATAAAACCTTATTCTTGTAGCATTTTAGTTGCTTTTTCTGTTTCTTATGACATTTAGGTGTTTCATATACAGAATAACTGTCTTGCAACTATTACATAAAATATAGGAAATATGTTTGTCCTAACATCTCAGGACATTTTCCATTGTTTTGATTTCTTTGCAGGACACAACTGCCCAAAGAGGGTCTGTCCCTTGCAAAGTGGGACAGGTGGTCACCCTAGCCCATGTACACTGTGGTTTGTCCCAGTATATATAGGAGTAGTATGTCACTGGCAATCAGGATATGCTTGTACAAACACTACTTGATCTCCAGAGCTCTGTTAGCCTACTGGTGCAATGTACTATGTTGCAGTTGACAAGGACCTGGGCATAATATGTGGCAGTGGTGTCTTTTTTCCCTAATGTTACATCATTGTACTGCATGATATATTTAGCCAAAATGCATTAATTCCCCAGAGCTGAGTTGATGTAGTGGTGCATTTTGCTGACAATAGTTCAGCAGGTCCTGGTTTCAATGCAGTGATGTCTTTTTTCCTTGTTTACTTGACTGTACTGCATGATATATTTACAAAAGCATCACTAATTTTCCAGAGTTGATTTGGCTTAGTGGTGCATTGCTCTGACTCTAGGGCACAGGGTCCTGGGGTTGTTACATGATTGTACTGCATGATATATTTACAAAAGCATTGCTAACTCCCCAGAGGTGATTTGGCCTTGTGCTGCATTGTTCTGACTGTAGTGCATGGGGTCCTGTGTTCCAAACTTAGCAAAGCTGGGTTATTTTGTTGCAGGGCAGCACACTGTCTGAATGAGAAAGGGTGATTAAAGCAGTTTTAAGCATGTTTGCACAGGTTTGTGCAATGCTCCTTGATGTTGAGTGGTGCTTACTCCCGCTTAAACTCGCTCTATCTCCAAAAAAAGAAGAGAAAAAAGGGGTGATAAGAAAGTCGTGAAATGGGTGCAAACAGGGGGAAAACATTATGAAAGGCAGCTAGGGATGTGCAGGATATGTGTAGGAAAGGACCATAGCTCTCCTTTCCTTGTGCAGCAACAGCTGTGCATGATGTGGAGAATTTGAAATTTAGAGCCTCACACCCCACAGGGAAGGGTGTGGGTGACACAACGTTGTTGATAAATTCATGGGGAAATTGATTATTCTAAGTGTATGTGGGTGCAAAATGGTGAGATATGTATGGGACAAAATGTTTTTGGGACAGTTGCCCTTTTTTGTTGGTTTTGTTTTAAGATGAAAGTGGGATGATGTGGAAGGGCTGTAGGTACATTTGGGGAGCTAAGTTGAGTAGTTGCATTTGCAGATAGACAAGACAGACAAGACAACAGACAGGGGAGGTGTATGACACATGAGGGGGGTAAACACTTTGGACAGGGAGGGTGGTTGAGAATCAGAGGACCACATGCCCCCAGATGGAAACAGTGGGACTGAGGTCCCCCACCCATGGGCAGTCACCATTGACTCTTCACAGCCCTGAAGACAAGCTGTGCTGGGGACTGGGTGCAGGGGCCAGCCTGCCCTCGAGGTGTACTAGTCTGCCTTTATCTGGCACAGGATGTCATCCAAGTCCTGCTGGATGCTGCTGCTCTCCACGCCTGCACCCGGGGGGATGGGCCCTGTCCCCTGAGATGGTTCCACCCAAGGGTGGTACAGGACCAGCAGAGGAGACAGCTCGAGGTTTGGTCCCAGACATGCTGGGACCTAGTGCCGCAGCCAGATGAGACGGGACAGGTGGATCCACTGGGATCTGCCTTCCCAAACATGCTATGATGTTAAGGTTTGTCAGAGTGTATTGGTTAGTCATGAACAAAACAATTCAGCATTAGTTATAACAGCATGCATGGGTGTTCCAATTAACCCAGAACAATAGAATGGAAAAAAGGTATACATTCATTTGTGTCGAAGGCACATTTCTGAACGTATGTATACGTGAACCGTTTAGCTAAATTCCATTATGCCGATGTCCCTAAATGTCATAAAAATATTGAACTTTGACATTTCCGATCACTCCACCGCCAAAACAAGTGCTACCATGGGTCAAAAAGGGGGAAAGGTTTTGTATTTTGGCTCTTCAGTTTTTGCGGTTTTTGAATTTCATGGTTCGCAGTTCGCAGAAGCAGCATCGAAGATGGGGCCATTGAACTTAAAAATTGCATAGCAAATGGAGCACATACCTAAATGGAACAACAGTCATTATTGTAACAGCATGGCAGAAACAGTTACAGCAACAGGCCAACAACAGTGGAATTTAAACAAGGTATGTTAGTATGCAACCATTGAAATATATGAATAATAATAATACAACACAAGTCCCAACATTAGGTTTTGAGAACAGCATATCCATAGTATATGAATAAAAATTTGTGATGCAGATAAGGGGTGGGGGAGAGAAAAGCATTCCATCCCATGACTGTATAGGCTATATTTTTCACAACAGTACTGCTCAGTACTCTACAGGTCTGCCCTCACTTTACATCTACCTGTGGCCTATAGCTTCTGTTGCACATACATACCGTTTAAGCTGTCAACCTGGAATGGTATGGGCCAAGCTGTAAGAACTCTAGGTACATAACTATAGGGGACTCGTACATGTCAGGTTTACATATATGACTAACAAGGAGTACCCTGCACTGATGTTGTGTGACTGTGCTAATGGCATACTTCTACTGGATTTATATCTGTGTCCAAGGTTATTGGCAGCAATGATTACTAGCTGTGATAGCATGACACTTAAGAGAGTTGTATCGAGAAGAGTGCATGGTATATATACCTAACCTGTTGTCATTTGTAGGCATGGAGTTGGACACTAACACATCTGTACACAGTTTATGACTATACCCTTCATAGAACTAATACAAACATTTCTTTACATGTAAGCCTCATGGAGAAAATATCTGTTAACAGTACCTGACTGTTTCTACAAATATTCATGATTACTTGTGTGTAACTATAAACGCATCTTAATAGCAGTCCCTGGATTCAGACCATGGTCTGTGTGTGCAAAAATGAACAACATATCCATTTCTTATCACACTGAGCTACTGCTATCATCTGCATAACTAAGTTGTGCCTAAAATTCACTTGGTTGCAAAGTATGACCTTATAATATAAATAGAGTGTCACAGAAGACTGTAGTGACAGTTGAACATACATGCATGAGATTCATGCATGATAGACATAGTGAACTGTGTATTAATACTTTGAATACAGGTGTACACATTTAACCCCTAGTGGATGTGAATATGTGTGATCTGTACAGGCCATAGCAGGATGCTGGTTGCATATCCGACCCATATACATTTACACATTGTATATTTGCAGTCTACCTGTTAGTTTCATACTTGCCTGCATCAGCATACCTACATTCAGGACTTCATATAGCTGAAATGCAAAGGCTAACACAAGACAATGCTGCAGGGAACACACTATAACACATTACGCATTATTATTCAAGGTTCAGATCTTAGTGCAGAACATATATCAAATTGCCTTTGTATCTTGTTTTATAGCTCCACATCTACACTTTAGCATAACAGTTGGTTATCAGCCAAACCTCACTCAGTTTATCGTCTCATAGCCATATTTGTTGTGTAGCACCTGTACAATTGTAGTTCTTCAACAACAGACCAGAATAAACACAACAGTTTGTGGAAATAACTTTTATTAAGGGTGACATGACACAGAGGTTTATTACATTCAAAATTCTAAAGTCAGTTGTACTACATATCCTGTAGATATTTTATTTATTTATTTTACATTTGTTAACCGGGAGGGTCAGACTGGACACAGGTCTATTTTCAATGGAGGCCCGAGGAGAAAAGCTCCATGTTACACTATTAGCATTTATACAATTCTAAGCAATTCTTAAGAACAAATTTAGGTGTTACAATATGTAAAGTAGTACAAAAATGAAAATTTACGCAGCATGTGATGCATCTAGTAAAATAAACAATTAGTGGAAAACTAAAAAGTTTTTTTTTGTCATTTATTTCCTTCACAGTAGCAATCACAGTGTACTTTATTACCAGATCCTTAGTATTCATATAGTATATACTTACATCATTCCTATACAGTACTACTACAGTATTGACTTTCTTTCAACAATAGTAGCTTGTTTGATGCCTTCATCTGTATCGCACAGTACCTGGCATTATTCACTTATTTCAATGTGGGACTAACAACACATTTATTCAGTACACTCAGAACACACTATACCTAGTGGCAGTAGACAATTACTCTTTCTTATTTATTGTATTATATATTGCAAGATAGAGCGGTACTCACCACACTGTCAGCACAGCCTTGCCAGACACCCAGCATGGGCCTCTAAGTTGCGAGTCCTCTCCTTTGCAGCTGTAGGGGAAAACACACCATTATGTGTACCTGTCTATCACATATTCATGCAAGAATTTGGTAAAGCAATGATTTGGATACTTACAAACTGCTGGGGCATTCCCCATCTGAGCATCTGGGATCCATTGGGCCAAGAGTGCCCCCTTCCCCTGCTTCAGGTCATCATATTGATGATGCACCTGCTCACCAGTGCAGGAGATTCCAGTGGCATTGGTGAGGTCATGGGCCAGATGTTCCCAGGCCTCGGACTTGCATTCAGAGCCTTGGTACTGGGCCTGCAGCAGTCTGTCATCATGGTGTTGAACAAGGAGCCCAGCCATGACCCTGGACTCCAGAATGCCACAGTGCTGTGCCTGAAAGCATGCTCCCTCTTCAGCTCCTGCCATAGTTCCTGCATGGGTCAAATTCCAACCAGTTTTGGCTGTATTCCCACCTGTGCATTTTAAATAAGGCTATTTTCCCACCCTTTTCCGCCATTGGACAGTTTGTAAAAATGCTAAGCACAGCTCAGCAGTGCATATACCCACTATGCTGAGTTGAGCAGGGCTTAAAGTGACAAATGCTTAGTAGTGCTTAGTGGTGCACAAATCCGCCTAGCTGAGCTGAGGACTGCTTAAAATGGGACTGCTTAGAAATGCTCAAACCGACTAAGCAGAGCGAAGTGTTGCTAAGTATTGCTCAGACAGGTCCTGTTTAAGCATTGCTTAGCTTGACTTAGCAGTGCTTAGCAAGATTTAGCTAAGGGCAAACATCAGTTCTGCATGATAACATAAATATATATTCACATTAATTACTCATTATTGATACTTTGTTATCATGTGTTCATAGGTTCATAGGTTCAAAGGTAGGTACTAGGCTATTGGCTCTAGGGCCTATACAAGCCTAGCCAAAAAGGTTTCTATTTTACTTTAATTACAGTACTTGGTGTATGACTGATGTGTATTGGACACTTCTGTTTAACTGCAGCTTTTCACCTCATATCTTCAGTGGCACTGGGATTCTGGACCAGCTACACTAACCTGGTTGACAAATATCATTAAGTAGGGCAATAAAAAATAGGGATATAGATAGAAATGCTTTCCAATATAAAAGCTGAATTGTCTGTCGTGGTATTCAAACCGTGCACCTACTGCACACAATGCCATGACTCTAACCATTCAGCTAACTTAACTGTGAATATTTCAGCTATATATTTCTATATAGCTTTTCCTTACATTTAGGCAGTGCTGAGCAATGTGCCACATCGTGCAAACATGCTCAGATATACTTAAACTTGAAAACAAAAATGGGGAAAAAAATTAAAAAATAAATTAACATAAGAGGGAAAATCATATCTGGACATTTACTTTCTGTGCCTTATGGCACTCTGATAGTACAGGGGGGTGTGTTACAGATACTGTAACACACCCCCTGTGTGAAATAAAATTCATAAGTGCCTGAGGACACTTTCTTTAATCTTTAAGTGTCATATGGCATTTTGACAGTGGAGGCGATGCGTTACACATCTGTGAGCACTGTAAAACACCCTTAGCACTGATTCAGCAACCATGTACACAGCTTTCCCTCAGTAGCACGCATTCATTAATATGCAAGGTGCCCTGCCGAGGGGGAGCTGCGGACATGGCCACCATACACTCTGTGTAGGAATTCCTACACAGAGTTTATTAAATCTGGGAGGCTGTCTTTTGATTATTATCTAACTTGTACTCATTGACATCTTAGCATATGATTCAAAATATGATTATTTACTTTTAGACAGTTAGAAGTAACCTGGACAGGTCTTAGAATTTTAGGACCCTTTAAACATCACAAAAGTACTCATGACTCTATGTTCTTTCAAGCTAGTTTTCATGATAAGGGCTTGAAAATGAGTAATCCATCAGTTGCAGTTCACACAAAAATGCCCACATGCAAATCTAAGCCACCTCTACACCACACACCAATCCTCTAAATTACTCCAAACCACCAAAAAAAAAATAAATAAAAACACCGAAAAACATCTCAAACTATCTCAACCACTAAAAAGCCATTGCACTTAAATGCATTTAATGATTTGGTAAGCTCTATTTGTATGAGATGTCTAATGTAAAGCAGACTGTCATTTTTCAACTGAGGCATAGCATATAAACTTACATTAAATGAATGACAGTTATGTGTGATCCAGGTTTAACTTGTAAAAGTGTGAGTGTTACACTAATTACTTGATATCATTCAAATAGTAGCTTTTATATATGTACAAATCTATATTTTTTATAATTTGTTTATTACATAGCATGTCTTTCCTGCATACTATTGCTTGTCAAGTATACTATCAGTAGTACACTACTAGACCATTTTAAGAACCCAAAAATGTAACTTAACATGTCTCTTTAGTTGCATCTTGTATTATATTAAATAGTATATTACTCAACTATGCCAAGATATCAGAAACGTGTACCACCTAATACAAGTTTCATCATAATAATGACTAAATTTTAATAAGATGATTAGTTTAACCTTTTAAAATCTAAGTGAAAATAAGTGGCTTTAACTTCATATATAGCTAAAAGAATCAAACACTAACATTTTAAAAAGGGAAATAGTAACCCATTTGACATAGGCAAAGAATGAAATAAATGATTTACATTGTAAAAGATAATATGCAGCACCTGTTAATAAGTATTCAAGCACTTATTTAAATTAATAAGAATTCATAACCAGGGAATATATTCATTTTCATTTGTCCTTCAGCTTTTTATTGATTTTTGTATTTTATTAACTGACCATCTCTTGTTGCATTTCTCTTCAAAGAAGTTGATAGATTCCAGTCCATTTCTTCTGTTTTTTTTTTTCTAGGATTTTACTGTTCTCTATAAAGTCCATTGCATCTTTCAAGGTGTTAAACATCTTCTTTCCTTCTGGAAGATGAATCCTTATTTTTGCTGGAAACAAGATTTGTGCTTTAATATTACTTTTCTTTATGTTTTTAACAAGAGGCACACATGCTTTTCTCTTGGACATCACTAATGTAGAATAGTCATTACTAAATCCTATAGTATTTCCTGTAAGTTTAACTAGATAATTAGTCCCTGCAGCTTTTAAGACTAAATCCTTATCTTGACTTGAGAAAAATCGTATAATCACTGACCTTGGTGAAAGTGTTCTTTCTTTTTAAAGATGAGTTAGAAAGTGATATATATGCCCTTTCAATGCCAAATGAAAAAGCTTCAGACAGGTTCAAAGTTGGCAGCTATGTATTAAGGAATTGAATCATACTGTCTCCCTCTTCTTTTTCAGGTATCCCATAAATCCTGATGTTATTCCTTCTAGATGTGTTTTCTAAGTCTTCTATTTGTTCACCAAAATAAGTTGTTTTGTTTCAGAAGAAATTCAGTTTTATTCTCATTTTCAAGTAATCTTCCATCAAAATCAAACATTACCTCTTCTATACCTGAGATTTGTCATAACTGTTGTCTATGCGATTAACTCAGCACTTCAACTTATTTTTTTTAATTCCTATTTAAAATTGTGCATTTTGCTTTCTAATTTATCTATCATAACAGATAACTCAGTGATGTTACTTAATATAACCCGTGTGTCCTTTTCCATAGTACTGTCCTATACACTGGGCTTAGAGTGGTTCATTTTGAGACAGCAAGTTCTTTCTAGTTTTCTTGCACAGGAAAAAGCAGTTAAATGGTTTCAAACTTGCTATTTTTTGTAGTAAATCTTTCAGCAGATGTTCAACTATAAATCTATCCAGTTTTGAAACATTCTATTTGAGTTTTGTTTTAGTAAAAATGATGTCATAGATGTTAAAATGTTTAAATGAAACAGAGCTAAAAAGCAGTGCTGTTAACTGCTCACCATCTTGGCCACCTGATGTTTTTTCCATGCTTTTTACTAGACTATATACACACTTATAAAATGCTGTTTCTATCTCCACTATGTATGAATCTATATCAAATTATATCCACTATATATAAATCTATATCTAATTATCTCCACTGTGTATAAATCTATATCTAATATGTATTGTTTGGAGCTTTTCTCCCTGACCCACTGCTGAAAAGGTGACTCTGCCCAGTCAGCCTTTCCTGGTCAACAAATGCAACAAATAAGCACATACATACTGAACATACATAACTGGGCAGCAAACACTCAGCAAGAATGCAAAAAACATGACTGGAGATGTGTAGTCCATCATTGCCAAAGCAGAAAAGCTTGTCAGCAATTTCATCACAAGATATGACACATACTAGTTACAATTTGAATGGCACCAGCTGGGTCTACTTTACATTACCAAACCGACACTTCACCGACACACAAAACACCGACCCCAAATAACCGAAAACACACACCGACAACTCACAAAACCGAACACAATTTCACCGACACAAACAATGTAAACTACACATGACACACAATGACATATCCACTAACCCTAACCCAAACCCTAACCCTAAGGTCCGACACTACCGCACAGTTACCCTACCCACACCCTAACCCTAACTCACTTAACCCACCCCTACACCTAAAGACTGTCACTATTGCACACTTAACCTACCTGCACCCTGACCCTAACTCACTTAACCCACCCTAAAACATAAAGCCCGTCACTATCGCACACTCACCCTACCCGCACTCTAAACCTAACTCACTTAACCCGTCCCTAAACTACAGTCCGTCACTATCACACACTTACCTTACCCGAGCCCTAACTCCGACACTACCAGACACTCACCTTTCCCACACCCTAACCCAAAATCCCACAATATCGCACACTTACCTGACCGCTCCTAACTCCGTCACTATCGCACACTTACCGAGTCGCGCTCACACGTTACCCTTGTCGGTCTTTCGGCTGTTGGCAAATCACCTTTTCGATCAACTTGCTTGTCGGTCGTTTCGTCTCGGTCTTCTGCGTGTCTGTGAAGTGTCGGTTCGGTAATGTAAAGGGGACCCCACCAGCTACATAGCTGGTTTTTAAAGCATACTATCTGGTCTTAGAATTTTGATATCATTCTGGAAAATGCCAAAACACTACTTAAGACCAGTCTTTTCAGACTACAACATAAATCATATCCTTCTGCATGTAGTTTCTAAGGTCATTTACCCCTCTCCATGTGGACCATTAACAGGTCATAACCAAATTTATCAGGATGGAGTGATCAAAGCACCCTCCACTAATTACATCCTGGATAAGGGCTTTAGAAAGACAGTTAAATGTAATCCTTTTCTTATATAGCTTGGTTTAGGGTGTCTGCATGCCTGACAACAAAGTTAGCTATTACTTAAACATTATTGTGGGTGGATGCAGTCTATGTATGCTTTAAGGGCTTAGGGTCAGCACCTATCTGATTCATAAAAGTAAATGTACTGACTATGGGAATATAGATTGAAGGTCATTTTGTTGCTATCTGGACTAATGGCTGAGATTCCTTACTCCCTAACATGGAAGGTTTATGCATTGCTCTCTTGGCTTGTGTGGATGCGGGCATGGACATTTGTGTCTGTGTGTGTTTTGGGATTATCAAATGTATACAGAGAGGAGAAATTATTTTACTGATTCATTAAACATGTATACCTCTTACAGACTAAATCATTGTGAGATAGAAATAAAAGGCTTTCAGAAAGCATAAGGCAGCTGTTACATTGCCTCAGAGTATCAGCCTGGGTACAGAACTGACAAAAGCTCTCTGAAATTCCATAATGGCCAGAGAAGACAGTGGTATGAGGAAAACACGACAACTTAATATTCTACTCTTGATATGAAACGGATATAATGACTCTAGATACAACAATAAACTCTGAACACAATAAGTAATAGTGGCAGCATTAATGAGTACAGAAAAATGTAAAATTGATACCAATATTGAGCAACACTAAAGTGATCAAGAAACAAGTGGGAAATTTCGGGTTCAAAGATGGCTGCCATTCTGTAAGCACTGCTGAACTGCAGCTCTCTACTTAACCTGAGGAAATCTAAACCCTGAGTGGATAATATAAAGCTTTTAACATCAAATCTTCAATAAAATAACTTCAACTACACTTAACTATCCATTACTAAGAATAAAAAATGGAAAAAAGGAATATATTTCACTGGATTACAGCAGATTAGCTGGCTCTGCAGAGAGAAGTAAACAAAGGAACCATGTGCTTTCTATACTGCAAGTCTTTGTGTTCAAATAAGATGTCAAAAGAGGAAAAAAACATGGATACTAGCACTACTAAAACAAAACTTTCGGAATTACAGTCACCTGAAAAGGATTTGATTTCTAAAAGACAAAAAATTACTAAAATACAGGAACAACAGAAACCAGGGACCAAATCTAAATCTGAACAACCATTAAACATGGAAGATATCGGAAATGCTCTGCTACCCATACAAGAAGCTCTGAAAGAACTGACTTGTCAAATGCAAACATTTGGAAACTCATGTACTCAGTTGCTGGAGAGAATGGATAAGACAGAAGCTCGAATTTCTGAAAATGAGGATACATTAACTTTACTTGAAAAAAAAACTAATCTACATGATGTGGATATACAGGCTATGCAAAACAAGCTTACGGACCTAGAAGCAAGATCCAGGAGAAACAACATTATTCTCAGAGGGATTCCAGAATCTATTCAGTATAATGAATTAATTCCATCCATATTACAAATATTCAAAGTGCTTCTAAATGACTCTGATGGGGTGAAACAAATTATTATTGAAAGAGCGCACAGAGCTTTGAGAGAGTCACAAGCATCTAACTTCCCTAGACCTGTATATGTTAAAATGCTTAACTATCAAGATGTAAGCAGAATACTTACTACTGTAAAACAAACTGGAGGCTATATCATGTGGAAAAATAATAAAATATCCCTGTCACAGGATTTACCCATACAGGTAAGACAAGCTAGACAGTCTTTGTCTCCATACTGTAAATGTCTTATTGACAAACAAATTAAGTTTCAAATGAAATACCCACATATGCTTATATTTACAATGGGTGGGACTAAACATGCTATTTCCACTAAAAATGAGGCAAGAAATCTGTTTCTTAAAGTTTTCAAGGCTTTACCTGTATCAGAGACTTGAATTGAACTTTCGTTGAGACTGGCATGTTGCTGAGGTCAGATCCATTGTTTACTGTGCTTCCAGGACTGGATAATCCTTTGTTTGTGTTTGTAAAGCTTTAGGCCTCTTCCAGAGTAGTAAAACTGTTTGTTTTTGCTTATCTTTATTACCTGTGTTCATTTCCCATCGTTTTATGGCTTCTATGAAGTGTTTTCAATGAGGAGAAATACAGGAAGTGCCTAAAATGCTGTCGTGGGTGCAGATTTTGCTGTGACACTTCCGGGAGTCTGTCTGTAAAAGCGATCCCCCGTCGTGAATATTTCACAGGGTTTCCAGGCTTGGGAAACCAAAGGGAATTGTTTTAACATCTTTTTATTCATTTAACTTTAAAATAACACTGTTGTATGGTAAAGTAAGCGCATAGGAATATTTTGTTTGTTTCTCTTATACATATTTATGTAGAATTTTGTATTTATATTATTTAGAGAGGGTGCAGGGATTTAGTAATGTTTGTATAAATATACTTGTCATTATAGTTCATAATGTACTCTGTTAAGGTGATAATTCATATTATATTAGTTAGTTAGTAGTTTGCTTTAGTATAAAACTATGATAGTGTGGGTTTATAACCAGGGATATCTCTATTTAGCTGTATATTTATTTTAACATAGGGTTATATTTTAGTATGTTTTTTTTTCCTTTCTCTCTTCTCTATGCATGCAGTTTATCTATAGATAGGTAATCCAAATACTAAAACTTCCTTTTTTCAATGTATTTTTATATGTACTGTAATATTGTATTTTTAATTTGATTTGCTTAAATATAGTTAACTAAGGAGATGTAGATCAATGCAGTGCTTGTTAGGGAATGTTTAGTTTAGGCTTTGTCATAGTTAAGTTAGATTATATAGGTCTTAACTATGGAACATGTTTGAAATTTTATAATATAATGTTTTCCTATTTGTTTCTTTTCTTAAAGCTTCTGTTATTCTATGTTACACAAGACCTATATATGTCCTGGTCCGGGGTTAGAGTGGGTAAGCACTGGTTTAGGACAGGATATATGGATTGCTTCCAGACCATGTATGGTTTTGCATATACTTTATTTTTCTTTAATCTTTTCACTCCAAAACCTTCATTGTACAGCCAACCTTGGAAATGTGGGAATTAAATTCATGGAATGTTAAAGGGCTCCAGAACTTAAAGAAGAGGAAACTATTGTTACATGTATTGTTGAAGGCTAAGGCGTGGTTTATTTTACTGCAAGAAACACATTTAATGAATGATCAATGGGTTGATATAAAAAAATAGAAGTGGATCAGAGAAGTAATAGCATCGGAAGGTAAGTCAAATAGTGCTGGGGTAGCTATAATTATTAAAGATCAATATAAGGACAAAATTTTAGATTCTAATACAGATAAAGACGGGCGATGGTGCTACGTTATTCTGGCATCTACCCTATTTGATAAACCTATTTTACTTTTAAACATTTATGCGCCTTGTAATGATCAACAAATATTCATAACATCACTGTATTCAATTTTAACACAATTTGATAGATACTATGTAATTGTTGGAGGTGATTGGAATGCTTACCAAAATCCGAAGTTGGATAGACCTTGTCCACACAAAGCATTTAATAAGCATGCTGTATATTCGCACTGAATGATATTAAAGAAGACTTTCAACTATATGACCCTTTTCACTATTTAAACAATGTTAATAGTATAAATAATTTTACATTTTATTCCCCATGTCATAAAATGTGGTCCAGAATAGATTTCTTCCTGATTTCAAGAACATCGATTAATTTAGAACCTATAGTTGTTATACATGCATGGTATTTATCAGATCACTCAAAAATTTCTCTGAGTTTTGCTAATGAGATAAAAGATACGTTGCGGCAAAGAGGCTATACTTGGTCTCTTAACCCAAATCTACTGAATAAGGAAGAAATAATACAGGATATTACAAAGTACCTTAAAGACTTATTGGTTAGTCTAAAGAAACAACAATATGCCCCAGATATTGAATGGGCAACAGTTAAAACACAAATAAGAGGGATCCTTTTGCAAAAAGCGTCTTATTATAAAAAAATACTAAACAAAGATATTCAAAACTTGGAAATGAAAATTTAATTATTGGATCAAGAACTGATTCGGAATTTTAATGAACAAACAGAGAAAGAACTGTTTAAATGTCAGAAGGATCTCTTCCTAATACAAAATAGTAGATTAACATTTCAAGAATATAAGATGTTAGCGAGGTATGCTAATCATGTTCAAACACCATCGAGAGTGTTGGCTAGGATCATTAATCAATCAAAAACAACACAACAAATTTTGGAAATACAATTTAATAACAAAACATATTCTAAAACAGAGGATATTATTAATATTTTTGAGAAAATATATACAAAAATTTATGATGGGCAAAAGGATATGTCCTCGCATAGAATTTATGAACAATTTTTACAATCAATTAAGTTTCCAAAAATAGGAGAGGATATTCAAAATGATTTCGTTAAACCGATATCTGAAGAAGACATAGTATATACAATCCAACATATGACATCACACAAATCACCAGGTCCTGATGGGATGACAGTGGAGTTTTATAAAAGGTTTGCTGATATTTTCGGTAAGATACTTTCAGTTATCTTTAACTACATAATTAGGAATACTATTAATAATCCTCATCTTAAAGCTTCAAAAACTATTTTTGTACATAAAGCTAATTCAGATCCACAAAGTCCCGATAATTATAGACCGATATCATTAATGAATGTAGACATGAAAATTCTAAGCTCTATTATAGCATCTAGACTGAAGAAAATCATGACTCATATAATATCCAAAGAACAGGCTGGATTTATGGCAGGTAGACAAACCAGTGATAATACTCTTACATTACATACTATGATAACGCATGCTAAACAAAATAATCTTAATGTCTATGCCCTTATAAATTGATGCACAGAAGGCCTTTGACAGGGTTGATACAAATTTCTTGTTTGCTCTTTTACCTTATTTTAATATATCCCATGAATTTGTTCAAATTTTGCAAATATTATATACTAGTCCCTATACTACACTGTATATTAACAGAAGCCTCTCCAAAAGAATACAGATTAAGACTGGAACGCGTCAGGGCTGCCCTTTGTCCCCTTTATTATTTAATCTTTATCTTGAACCTCTGTTCTTATATATTAAGCAGAACGTCTATCATAATGTCCCACTAATTTATGGAGCTAAAATTTTAATGGCAGCTTTTGAGGATGATCTTAACATTTGTTGTGCATCTCCAATATCTGACACTGATAAATTATTGCATGCTGTTAATGATTTTTCAGAAGTCTCTAACTACAAAATTAACTTGGAAAAAAACAATATTTTTCCTTTAAAGACACCTAAACCTTTTTCATTATTGCCTTTGGTTGGACAGGTAACATTTAAAGAAAAAATTAAATACTTAGGTATTGAGTTTTCTACAGATAATAAAGACTTCTACAATAATAACATTAAAACAATTTGGGACCAAATCATTTCTGATTTTGGGAGGTGGAAAATTTTATGACTGCCAGTACTAGCAAAAGTTTCAATTGTTAAAATGAATGTGTTACCACGATTACTTTATATTTTTAGGTCAGCCCAATTAATACTTTCGAAGACATTTAAAAAAAAATCCATAAAGAATTGGCTAAATTCATTTGGGAACCAAAAAAAACCAGGATATCTTATGATAAATTAATGACCCCAAAAAATAAAGGAGGACTGGAGTTGCCTAATTTTGAATTATATTACCTAATCGTGAACGCTAATAGAATTCTAAGAATTGCCAACTATGATATAACTAGTACTAAGTGGACACCAACTTGGGTGATTTTGAATTATAAATATATTTTAAAGTTAAATATTAATCCTAAAGCAATACCCTTTTTAGGTAAAGATACTTTGAAAATGTATGGGATTATTGAACACATTAAAACAAACATATTATCTATACAAGATTTATTTCAATCTTTGGATCTGGTTCAGTATATGATGGTTTTTCAACCCTTTCATAGGAATCCTAATTTAAAATTGAACAATCAATTAATTGATCTTAAAAAGTTTCCACTAATAATTAATTTAACTTTGATTGATATATATAAATATCTTGACCGGTCGGCCAATCAAATAAGACAAGAATTTAACCTACCTAAAAATGATCTTGTTATTTTGGGACAAATTAGAGAACTTGCTATGAGCTACTTTATAAATTTTAAACCTGAAGATGAGAATGTGAATAAATGCTCTGATTTGTGGCAAGCCCTCCAACAGGATATTAAATATATAACAACAACAACAAATAAATTAATTAAAGACTTTAAATTTCATGATAAAATTCTGTTATCCAACTATTGGGAAGAGAAACTTTTAGTGACAGACAAAAGTAATATGTCAAAAGCAATTGACTTGACTATTAAATCTACTTCTCTTCAAAAACTGATGTATACCCAGTTGATGATATGGAATAATACATATTATACATGCCTTACCCTGCATAAATTTAATTCTAAAAACTCTCCAACTTGTCCATATTGTAAAAATCAACCGGCTGATCTTCTTCATATGTTCTGGAGCTGTAAATGCACATATAAGCTTTGGAATTCCCTTAAGATTCAACTTCAGAAGATGGGTTACCAAAGTACAACGTTGTCATGGAAATTTACGATTTTACATATTCCCCCAAAAGAACTCACTCGATCACAAACTACTATATATATTAATATTTTTCTGTTAATGAAGCCTTATATAGCCACTAATTGGTTAGACCCATCTAAAACATCTTGGGAAAACTTTAGAGTTTTGGCAACAAGGCATATATTAGCTCATAAACTACTTTTAAGTACGCATCATAAAAATATTAATAACCCAAAAATTTGGGAACAGATATTTAATATTATATTAGCATAATACTTTTAACTTGAAGGTATTCACATTTATTTATTTGCTTGGAGAGAATTTTGTATTTAAACTGTATATTCCTAGAAATGTTATTAATTACTTTTTGTTTTTCCTCTATTCTTAATGTTTTACATGGAAGTATTCTTGTAAATATTGTATATTTGTTTGGTGTGATGGTTAGTGATATTAGTTAGTAGTCTTTTGTTTTGTATTTTTTCTCTAAAAATGTTGTGTTTGTTTTTGTGTATGAAAATAATATAACAATAAAGATTTATTATGGAAAAAAAAAGAAACAAGTGGGAAATTTCAATCAGATACCCTTACCAATAGTTTCAGGTGCAGTGATTAATAACAATAGCTTACATTTTAGTAAAAGTGTAACAACCAGTACATGCAGCAATGCAACACCACAGTGATTAAAAGGGAGATCAACTGCATTCATTAGCTGAAATAACAGGTTAATTTAGCCTCTACCTAACTACTAGCAAAAGTGAGTAACAGTGTAGCCCCAAAAGATCCATGTGCAGTAACTATAAAACAGTTCATAATAAAATATTTATTTATTTATTTATTTGTTTGACATTTGTTAACTGGGTTAGTCTGACTGGGCAAGATGCCCTTTTTCTGCAGAGACCCGAGGGGAAAAGCTCCAATTACATAATAATCAATACATTGATTAATACAAAAAATTAAAGTAGGAGAACAATTGGTCTTTGTACAAAGGAAGTAAGAAATACATCAAAAAAACAAGGAAAAGAAAATATAAGTAAATCCTAGGAACATATTACACTAAACAAGAATGTCAGTGATTTAAAACAATTTGTAACATTCAGTGTGACAGTAATTGCAATGTAAAACCTTAAGAGGAGGTGGAGACTAAGGGTAGAAGAAGAAGAGGAGATAGGAGGGAAGTTAGATGTGAAGGAACATTTATCAGAAAATAGAGTTAAATACATAGTTGAGGTAGAAAAAAGAGGAGGGGGCATAGCTGCCAAGAGAGAGGCAAGGGAGAAGATAAATTTAAACCTTGTTCCCCTCTGCAGACAACCTTCCACCTTACTGTCTTAAATTAGCAGCTTCCTCCATTGCCCACTGGTTAGAACAGAGAGAGAAACGGGGAGGTAGAAGAGAACCATTTAACAGATTGTAGCCGATCAGATAGATAACTAGAAAACCAGCTGAGAGAGGAGTTACAAAGGTTAAGGAAGGCTAGTTTGGAGAGAAGGAGCTTATGGGATACAGTATCAAAGGCTTTAGAGAGGTCAGGAAACAGGAAGGAGGCTAATTTGTTATCTAGAGATGAGGCGATTGCTCGAGTGAAAGATATAAGGACAGTAGTGGTGCTATGATGAGGTCTGAATCCATGTTGTGTGGGTGGAAGTGAGGAGGTTCTAATGAGTGAGATAAGACATGAGCTGTCTGTGTATACACTTTTCAAGAATTTTAGAAACGGGGAAAGAATAGCGATGAGCCTGAAGTTTGAAGGGTCTGTGGGGTTTCCTCCTTTGTGCAGGGGCAAGATGTAGATTTTTTTCCAGACAATAGGGACAAGACCTTCTTTTATTGAGCAATTGATAAGTGTAGAAACTGGGTAGGCAATGGAGGAAGCTGCTAAGAGTCTTAGCAGATTGGGAAGTGAGATGTTGAGGGCTAGTTTGTGGAGATGGAGCAGTTGCTGTGGAGGAGAGATGAGTGAGGTAAGTGTCAGGGCCTGGGTTGTGATGAATATCACCTGAGCGAAGCATAATGTTTAAGAAATAAGAGGAATTGGAGAGGAGAGAGTAGAGACAGTCAGATTTTAGTTTAGATTTGAAAGGATGATAATAAGATGAGGGGTATTTAATTCTATACAGGTAGGCATTGTGATGATAGAAAAGAGAGGGTGATAGATGGAAAGAGTATGGACCTGGGGAATTGTTATTTTGGTGAGGAAAAGTGAGGCCAAGGTGGAGGTCTGGTAGTGTATGATGGAGGGATATAGAGAGGTGGGTAAGTAGTGTAATAATAAGTAGTAAATGTAGCATGTTAGTGAGAGATTGGAGTGGGATGTACTAAGATAGTAGGTAGTTGAGAATATAGAGGGGAGGGAAAATAAATGGGATATAAAGTGAGATGAGGACAGGAGTAGAGTGGTGAAAAGTTGGGCAGTAAGTGGAAGAGAGGGAAGAGTACTAAATTTGATGGCAGGTGGTTTGAGTGCAATAGTAGAGAGGAATATAGGTGGGGAAAATATAGTGGCTGAGTGGGGGGAGGAGATTGGAGGAGTTATCTGGGGGTGGGGAAAGTATGGGGGAGTGACCAAGGTGAAGTATAAATGTAAGTGAAGTAGGGGTGGGTGAGAAAGGGTGTAGGGTAGGGGAGTGGAGTGAGCCCGAGTGTAGCGAGGGTGAATGGAGCGGGGCCACACTGGCCTGGGAGAAGCAAGAAGAGTACTAAAAACTATCAGCTAAAGGAGATGTACAGGTGAGTAGTAGGGAGGAGAGGAGAAGAAGACAGATTGCAATGTATAGAAATAATACAGATAGAAGAATGCAAGTGGGTCAAGCTGGACAAAGAGATAGAAACAAAAGGGGGTAAGTTAGAAAAACATGCAAAGAAAGATAGAGGCAGGAAGGGGGCTTAAGTAGCAGTTCTGATGGACTAGTATTCAGCTGATGTAATACTCTCTACTGCAGTACTGTTGAACAGTAACGTTAAAAGTGGCAGCAGTGCAGTAACTTGTATGGGGCAACTGTGCAACAACACAAATGACCAAGAAGTGCAACCAATAATGGGTGTAAGTGACTTTCATTTGTATCTCTTTAGTATCAAAACTTGTAACAGTGAAAATTACCTGAACTAACATTAGAAACAGTACAGTATTATCTCAGATACTGACCATAAAGAAAGCACAGTGTAATCACAACAAAGAGCAACAGTGCAATTTAACACTACATTCTGCAGAACAGCAGTGCTGACTTCAGGGATGCAACCAGATGAAGTACAATCAATAGCATAAGATACAAAGCAGGCAACGAATTCTACTATGTGTATTAAGGCAATAGTAAAATCACAATAGTTCTATTAGGCTGAGGCAGAGAAGGCAGTGAAATTTATAAGATATATAACAAGGATGTGCAGATTGTCTGAACTTTTGCAGACTAGGGTCTTGAAATTGTTACACAGCAGGATTAATGGACTACCAAACTGAGCAAACCTCATAGCATTTAAAGTAGGTATGGCTCCAGCCCAGAGAAGCTGCCTCAGTGGATGATAACAAATCAAACAGGTTTCTCTGACTTTAAAGTGGAACCAAGATTACGTGTCAGTCACATGGAAGCCTCTTTCCTCACCTGTGGTTGATGCACTGTAAGCCTGGTCCATGCAGCAAATGAAGTGATTGGTGTTAAATTAGTGAGAATCTAGATGAAAATGGACTTTGTGTCCTTCTCCTCCTCCTTCCTAGTCTCTTCTTGTCTTCTTTGGACTGTGCTATGGAGTGCTACCTGCAGCTAAGCATGGGATAACAGTGAAATAAACAAACCTCTGGTTATTTGGGTTCACCCCCACAGATATAAGGTGATCAAAACCCAGCTAGTCTCCCACAGAAGCTGGCCAATCAAAAACAAGTTCTTCTATTCTTCCGTGGAACCAAGCTTAAGAAGTTGTCATGCAGAAGCCTCTACACTATCTGGAGGTTGGGACATTGCATGCTGCGTACCTGGTCTTAAGAAGTCAAAATTGTTGAAGTATAATGACCCAATGAGAAACCAGAAGCAAAAGGGCATTATCCTACTTTCAACAAGTATGCTGTCTTGCCTACTAACCCTGTCAAATATTTTTCTTTTATCTCTAGTCCCAGAAATGTATTGTAGATGCATATGTGGTAAACAAATAGAACACCATATACCAATCCCATATCTCTCTTCCATTTTGTATAGCTTTATTGTACCTTTTTATTTAGTTATTTTTAAATATATGTTCTTATAACACAAGTTAAGAGGGAAGGGTAGGAAAAGGAGAGGTGAAGAGACACTGCATTTGTGAGGAAAAAATGTTTGCTAACCCCCCATTGTTCTTGAGTTTCAGTATTTCCCTTCTCTGTTCCTTTACACATCTACCTTACACTGTAGATAGATAGATAGATAGATAGATAGATAGATAGATAGATAGATAGATAGATAGAGAGAGATAGATAAGAGTGCAGATGCTTTGGCTAACAGTCTATTTGGTTAACATCTGTTTAGTCATCTGCTTTTGATTGATTAAACAGATTGTTGAAAAGTGTGCAAGATCACACAATTCTGAGGGGTTGGGAATATTACCTTTCTCCAATTTTGCTGATCTCAGAGTTAATATATTTAATTAGTAAGGGGAGTGGGGATGCATGGAGCTTGGCCCCCTGCAAAAAAAAATGTTTATGTATTGTTTTAGATTTTGCATGCACCAAGCTTGTTTCTCTGCTCACAGGCAGTACTGCATCAGCATTTGCATTTTGATGTATTCTGGATTCTGATTTGGTTGCTGACTAACTTAAAACATGATGTAATATTAGATAATCATATACACACACACACACACACACACACACACACACACACACACACACACACACACACACACACACACACACACACACACACACACACACACACACACACACACACACACACACACACACACACACACACACACACACACACACACACACACACCTCAACACCTTCTGTCATACTTTCAACAAAGAGTCACCAAGAGTAGGTAATTGCAGGGCTAACCATTCCAGGGAGTCTTTTTAAGCCTAATTATGCTTCCAAACGGCAAGCTTTGATACCCAAGGGTTATTTCGAGGGGGTTATGTAGGCTTTTGCATGAGTGGATAACAATCTTATTTTTATTTATTTTACATTTGTTTACTGGGAATGTCTGACTGGGCCAATGGTTCATTTTCAGCACAGACCCAGGGAGAAAAGCTCCATAGAACAAAATTTACAGAAATTAAATACTTTTTAACAATAGTCAGAAATAAAAACATTTTTAACAGGAACTTGTGTGAAAAAGGAACATATAACAGATTACATAATACATAGTGTATAAATTAAGATACATAATGCATAGAATATAATTCAAGTATAAGAGATGACATTGATAAAACTCGAAAAAGAAATAGTAACATGAACTATAGTTGTAAGAAAAGAGAGTTAAATAATATGAGTGACAGGAAGTAAAGAGATGGATTGAAGGTGGATCAAGATAAAAATATGGGGTGAAACTGAATAGAGTTAGATAGAGAGTCAAAATAAAAGTGTTAGATGTGCACTAGTACTACTACTACAGACATAGGTGCCACACCAGGGGTACATTTCCAATTTCCCATCCACAGGTTCAAGGTATGCATGAATTATGTTAAGAAAGGACTGTGCTTCATGGAGATGGAAGCCTGTTCCAAAGTGGGGATCATCTCAGAGACATATACATGTCCCTCTAACATGTCCTATTTATGTTGCAGACATGGTTTAGGCCTCTAGATCAGTTAATTCTAATGCTATTTGTTTTGCAGATGTGCAACATGTCCATCAGAGTAGGATGAAAGTATGCTTTGTCGGCGAGGCATAGATCACCTCTCAGCAGTCTGTAGGACCCTGAATACAGGGGATGGGTTTTGAAGCAGTCTGTGGAGGATATGTGGTTCACACCATGTATTTTTTAGATAACGAACTTCAGTGGGTAATCCAGCAGTTGCATATGCCTTAACAGGTACATTCTGAAGGGGACATTGTACAAAGTAATTGCTATGATGAGGGCCGATTACAGCTAAACAATGACATCTTTGAACCTAGATGCCATACCTTTACTTATAAGTACATGGTAGTCAAAGGCCAGGTTACAGTCTACATGTGTTCACAAATCACTGACAGTTGAGTATACTATTAGGAGTGTATTAACATTGTGGTAATTTCAAGGGGTAGTCATCATTCCTAAGCATACTATTATGAATTTCTTTGTACTGAGTTTTAGACTGTGGCTTTGGCATCACTTATTAGACTATGCCATGCCTTCTTGGAGGGTATTTGTGTCTTTGGGAGATTCCATGACTGTGCCTAGCTTGCAATTATCTGCAAACTTGGTCAGCCAGGGCCCGTGATGTTGGCCTCGTCTTCAGAGAAATAAATGGCAAAAAGGTGCAGCCCAAGCACTGGCTTCTTTGTGGAGGTAATTCCCCTGTTCTAACCTCTTATGTTCTGTGAGTCAGCTTGCTATTCAGTGGGTGATGCAAAGGTTTATAAATAATTTCATGAGTTTGTCTGCAATAACAGAATGTAGTATTGTGTGAAATGCTTTGGTCATGTCAGGGCAGGCAGTGTGCATCATTTTGACATTGTTAAATGTTTTGGTGACTTTCTTGAAGAAATAACCAAGACTGAGAAGGCATAACCAGCCCTTAATACACCAAAACTGGGTTGGATCCAGTGATGGAGGGTGTCCTATGTAATTGTTCATTTCCATGATCATTTTGTTCAGTGGATTTTCATATGAGATTTGTAGTTATCAGTCTGTGGTTAGCCGTGTCCATAGATGATTTGCAGAATGATGACAGCTGGAGTCCTCCATTCAGTTTGCATGAAGCCTGTGAGGAGGCTATGGTTAAACAGAGATTTTAGTGGTCTTGATTGGTCATATTTCATGCTATTAAGGAGACATCCTGAAATAGTATTGATTCATATTGATGCAGTGTACTTGACCTTGGAGGTTGCATTGAATACTTGTTCTCTAATGCCAGTTGAGAGAGTTAAGGATGAGGGTATTTACTGGGGGTACTGGAAGGAGGGGGCTAAAATTGGAGCTAACTTTTTCAACTAGTAGATTTGCTATATCATCTGGCTCAATATAAGTGGCTCTATTTACAATTAGTTTAGCACTTTGTTGTGTATCACCTTTGAAGTTGCAGACATAGCTGAGGAAAACTTTGTGATTGTCCTT